>NC_067400.1:24693-49690 GCF_016432865.1 Antechinus flavipes
AGCAAGTGAATAAACCTGTTTGGTGGTTTGTGACAAGCTTCCTTGTATGCTTTTGGCTAGTTCTGGCTAGTTCTATCAAGTTGTTTCTGACAAGAGGGTTACGGTGAGCAAAAGGTGACTATGTCTGGGTCAGGGATCCAACAGATGCCAACAAGGTTGCAATAGTCAGGAAAGTCAGCCTCCATTGCTGATGGAGGGCTGCTTTAACCAGAAAGGAACTTCAGCAGGGTGATTTCCTGGAAATAGGGACAACTTGAGAGTGTTGTAAACAAAATCAAAGAGATCTAGGAGGAAGGAAGGAAGGCAGTGAGATAGGGTAGAACCACACAAGGACAATCCTGGTGAAGGAGGCAATTCAATAGATAAGATATAAAGAGCAGAGGGTGAATCCTAGACAGAGTAAGTGTAACTCACAGCATGTAATACTTCCAGGTATGGGTATTTGCCTCTGGCACTGCTATGGAACCAGAAGCCTTTGGGGGGCGGAGGGGGATTCCCACATCAACCTAGAAATTGAATAGATGCCTTTGAAATTGCCTTTATTGTGCACAAAGTTTAGAGATCTGATATCTGATTTGCTGGGACAGGCTCCTGCATGGCCTATTTAAGGGGACTTTTGCAGCACTATAGAGTTCTATTCAGGAACATCTGTGACCACAGGAGCTGGTCATAAGAATTGACTGAGGCATTTAGGAAAACACAGTTATGACTTAAAAAATAACTCACTGAGTTGACCAGAAATTTATAGATATAGCTAAAATGAACTAAATGAAGCCTGGATAATATCAAGGACCCCGGGCTCTGTGAGAAGCTGCCCATGGTACAAAGACATTTAGTGGAAATATTTTTGTGATGGATGGTACACAGTACCAGGAAGAACGGAAAGACTTTCATCTTTGATATATTCATCACACTGGATGTGTTATGTATTGTTATTGCTCCCAAAACAGGAAAAGAAACCTGGCCTTTCTCAAGCATTTGATAGAGTAATGAAGCCAATCAGAATGCTCTCTTCAGAGACATAGGCTATATTAAGAGAAGGATGCCATAATTATCTAGGAAAAGTGATATATTTTAAAGACTGGTCCCTAGAGACAAAAATCTGGTTTAGTAACAGGATCTAAAAATGGAAAAGTATGTCAATGTGTCAGGATTTCTCTAGTAAGATGCCCCAGAGTTTTATCCTTGGCTCAGGTATATTTCATGTTGTTTATCAAATACTTGGATGAAGCATTATAGCTGACATGCTTATCAGAATTGGAGAAAACACAATTAAGTGGAATCCCTAACATGTTTCATAATAGGGAGGGGACTGGACTTGTGACTTCATTGGCCTAGGAAGTGAAAGATTTTCTCTACCAATGCATGATGACACTTTCTCTTCAATTTATAGTCTTAGACTAGATAATAATACTCGGAAAAGATCTCAATAGGCTAAAATTATATCCTAAATTTAGTTGTATGAAATTTTATAAGGTCCTATAGTGCGTTCAAAGAATCAATTATACAAACAGAGGACTGGCAAAATCTGGCTGGCTCATGTGAAATAGATCTGGGGTTTTTAGTGGACTACAAGCTAAGGCAAGAAAGAAAGTTCCAGAGTAGAAATGTTACTGCACTCAGAGTCAGGAAGACCTAACTTCATATTCTGCCTCAGATGCTTACTAGCTATGTGATCCTGGGTAAGATATAGTTGGCTCAACCTTAATTTCCTTGTTTGTAAAATGGGATTGATAACCTTATTTCACAGGATTAGTATGAAGTTCTAATGATGTGGTTCATGAAAAAATACACTTTGCAAAACTTAGTTTATATAAATTTTAACTATTGTGGATTTTATCTTGGAATTTTATCTTGGAATATTACACTCACTTTTGGATACTACATAAAATGGAGAGACATTCATAAGTGAGACCAATATAAGAGTCTTGAAGTTTATTCCTCAATATCAAATGATGTTGTTTTCCTCTATTTTCCTACATGGCTGAATATTCCAGGTTTGTTTTACTGGATTATTCATTATCGTTTTCCAGTTAATGATAGCTGTTACCCAAGTTTCTGTCCTAGGCTCTGTTCTCTCTGCCCTCTCTTTTAATGATTTCATCAGCTTCCATAGGTTCAATACTGTCTTTGCCTCAGTTACTCATTTGGAAAATGGGCTTTGCCAAGAAAACCCTAAGTAGGATCCTGAAGAGTCAAGTATGATTGAAGAATAACAAAACTGGCTGCTTCCACCTGGAGCCACACATCAAACTCAACACATTTAAAAATGGAACTCATTTCTCTTTGCCTTCCCAAACTCAACACTTCTTCAAATTATCCTCTTTCTTCCAAGAGTAGCACTAGAAAGTGAAGTATATGAAATAGACAGTGATACTCCTCCTTTTCCTTTTCTTCCTCCTCAACTTTTTCCTCCTCCAAAGACTTGGGTTAAAATTACAACCCCAACATTTACTTATGTGTTTTTGTGAATGATTATGTAGAGAAAAAAACAAAATAAAGGGCTTAGATGGATGTGATAATTATACTAGAAGATTTCCACAGTATTTTCCAATTTCCAACTTTTCTCTGTGATACTGTGGTAAGGAAATACACAATAAGGGATGCAAGCTTGATTATGATGGATGTCCTTTGTTTTATGCGAGAAATAGAAAAAAAAAAAAGTAAGGTGACAGGTACTAAAGATGTAAACAAGAGCTTATAATCAAAGATAAAATAATGAATATAGTAGGTTTGCAAATCACTTTACAATTGTTAGCCTCCCTACAACTCTGTGAGGTAGATGCTATTATTTTCCTCATTTTAAAGGGAAAAGATGAGAAAACTATTAATAAGGTAAGACAAGGAAACTGTTGTTATCATCTCCATTTTATATATGAGGCTATGTCTTGCTATAAATTGGCCAGGGCCACAAAATTAGTAAGTGTTGATTGCAGGATTTGAATTCAGGTCTTCTAATACTCCATGCACTAGGTTTAATATAAAACCTTAAGAGAAGGGTCAGAAGAATTAAAGTTCAGAATGAGTCAAGCTGTCAAAGAATGTTAAGAGCAATAAAAAGGATTCATTTATTTGTTTTTTAACCACAAATAGTCTTTATAGGCATTTTTCTCCACCTACCCTTCCATCCTGTTTAGCCAAAAGAAAAATCTGAGTCCTGGAGAGTGCCCACTCACCCTGCTGTTTTGTACATGTATTCACAGGGAGAAGTGCTGAGTAAATGTTATCTTCTCTGACTCACAGAGGGTCAGTAATTTTCTGCCCTTTTACTCTGCCTTCGTCTTTTTGGCAGGACCAACTTATTGTCAGGAGTGTGAGGGTTTGTGGATTTACCCGATTGGAAATCAGTAAATGATCAGCTCAATCCTATTCAAGAGTCAAATCAAGACTTACTCAGTTTGTAGTTAATTGTTATGCAACAATCAAAATTAAGTTGACTTTCCATTCTAGGAGGAAATAAGCATTTATTTAACAGGTACCTTCTATATGGTGGGCACTGTGCTGATCCCTTTAAAATATTGTTTCCTTTGAGTTCAACAATCATTGAACATAGGTGCCATTATTTTCAATGTTTTACAGTTGAGGAAACTAAGGCAGATAGTTAAAATGACTTGCCCAGAGTTGACGTTAGGTGTTCCTTGGTCCTCTCTCCATGGAACCACCTGGATATAGCTATAGCCGAGAAGCCTGTTTGGAGCTGGCAGATAGCTATTTTATCATCTTTGTACCAAATTGAATAAAGCAAAGAAACAGCAGGTGAGACCAAAAGAACAGTGCAAAATTGTGGCTAAATTAACCATGGTTGCAGTTAGGAACATTATGAGTTAAAAGAATCATGATTACAAATAAGGGCAAAAGCCTACAAACAGTCTAGCTAAACTGAGAATGTTATATAGCAAGCTAATAACCAAATCAATTTTGCAAACATTTACATATCTTGCTACTTTGGCCACATGTCTCAGCCAATTCTTCCCTTTAGCCTGTTCAATAAAAAATAAAACAAACATATGAATAGCCTAAGGACTAATCCTCAGCAATAGACCATAGGTACTTTGCTGCTTTGCATCAGGGGTTTCTATAAGTAAATTCCCTAATAAAGCTTGAATGATTTCCTTAGCTTTGTGTACCTTTTCCTTGCATCACATGCAGCCATCCTCAACAATAATAAATATCTAGACCTCATAAATCTTCCTAGTGATAAAAGACAAATCTGAAGTATTTAGTGGGATCTGATCCTTAAGGTAAAGACTCAGAAACTCTGAAGAAGGGTATGTGGCTTAGCTTAGGCTTTGTAACTGAGAATCTCATTCTTTCCCTGGTTGTAATTGGTGGGATCTCTATCTCAGATCCTCATTTGTCCATCACAGAGTAGAGTGAGTGAACTTGGAAGCCAATCTATTCAAGAAGCCTACTGCTGTCATTCCTCTCTGGCAACCTTGTTCCACCCTGACTTTCTGTATAGCATTTCTTTTCCTTCTGTCTTCCACCATAGCTGCATCATACTATATCCTATGACTTCCTCTTCCATCTCAAGACTCCAACAACTTTAAGCATCAGGAGAGAGGAGCTGCTATAGTGTGAGGTACATAATATCTGATTTTAAAGTATACAAAGGAACAAAGATGAAAAAAGAAGAAAGAATTAGGACCATTGCTTTAGTGAAGAGGAAAATGATAAGGAACAGTGAAGGGAAGACAAAATTATTTAATGTTTATTTTATTTCTATCTTTCCTGACAAGGAGGATAGTCTTTGGCCTAGATTATATGGATCAGAAATAGCTAATAAAGCACAAGAGAAGGTGGGAAGTGGAAAGAACTAAACTGGTTAGATGTTCTTGAAGGATTCAAGTTATGAAAGACAGAAAATGAACTATATTCAGAGATTCTGAAAGAATTGGCAGATGGGATGATCTGTCTCCCACTAGTGATCTTTGAAAAATCAAGAAAAATGGAGAGGTGTTTTAGCAGGGAGAAAGATAAATTTTTCCCTAATCTTTCCAAAAGGGGAGAAGAATGGAATTTGCTGACTATAGATTAATAAACTTGCCTTTGATTCTTGGCAAAGTTCTGGAATGTTAAAGGAAGCATTAATGCATCTCTCTAAAAGTAAACATTGATCACAACTAAGCAACATGGATTTATCAAAAACAGGTCATGAGAATTGCATGTTTAACCTATACATATTACTTGTTTTAGGGAAGGGAGAAGAGGGAGAAAAATTTGGAACACAAATGTTTGCAAAGGTGAATGTTGAAAACTATCTTTGCATATATTTGGAAAAATAAAATACTATTAAAATAAAAAACATGTCATGCCCCAAACAGGAAAATGTTGAATGTTGGAGGAGGTGGGAAAACTGGGACATTAATGCTTTGTTGGTGGAGTTGTGAACTGGATCTAGCATTCTGGAAAATAATTTGGAACTATGCCCAAAAGACTTAACAAATCCTTTAATCCAGCAATACCACTGCTGAACCTATAATCCCAAAACATCCAAAAAAACCAATATTTATAGCAGCTCTTTTTCTGGTGAGTAAGAATTAGAAAATTGAAGGAATGCCCATCAATTAGGAAATGGCTAGACACAGTGTGGAATATTATTGTAATGGAATATTTTTGTGCTATAAGAAATGACAAGCAGGACGACTCCAGAAAAAACCTGGAAAGACTTACATGAATTGATGCATAGTGAAGTGAATAGAATCAGGAGAACATTGTACACAATAACAGAAATATTATTTGATGAACAACTATGAATGATTCAGCTATTCTCAGCAATGCAATGGTCTAAGACAATCCCAAAAGATTGATGATGAAGCAAACTATCTGTCTCCAGAAAAAGAACTGATATTGTTTCAATGCATTAGTAACCTTTTTTCGTAACTTTCATAAGTCTAGACAATCAATATAACAATAAATCAAATCCTGATTTGTAGCAAATTTCAAACGTGCAAATGCTCACTCTTAAAATTTAACAATTAGCATTTACCAGCACATCCCAGGAGTCTCCTGAATCTTCACTCTCTCCCATACACCTGCATAGCATCCAGTTCAAAGTGTAGATTGACCTTGTGAAGTCATTTGTATGGGTAACAAATATATCTGAGAAAGAAAAAAGAGGAAAGCCAGGATAGAGTAGTGTCATCAAAACTCAAGAGAGGAAAGAGTCTCTAGGAAGAGATGATCAACCGTATCAAAAACTGTAGCCAGGTTGAGAAAGGTAAGGACTGAGAAAAAGTCAACAGATGGGGCCATTTGAAAATCACTGATCATCAGAGAGAGGTTTCAGCTGAAGGATGTGGTCAGGATTAAATTGCAAGGAACTGAAAATGAGTAAGAAGAAAGGAAGTGAGTAGAGAGAAATTTTTAAGGAAATTTGGCTATGAAAGGGAGGAAAGGCATAGGATGATATCTTGACAGTATAATAAAGTCAAGTGAATGCTTTTTTTAAGGATGGGGGAGACTTGGGCTCTATTTGTAGCAATGGGAATGGACCCAGTAAATCCAGAGAGATTGACAAGAGCAGAATAAGAATGATTATGGGGATGAAATAATAAAAAATATGTACAAAAATGTAGCAGTGTAGTGGCAAGGAAATCGAAATTAAGTGGATGTCCATTGGTTGGGGAATAGCTAATAAGTTATAGTATATGAAAGTAATGGAATACTATTGTTCCTTAAGAAATAATCAGAAGACTGATTTTAGAAAAGCTTGTAAAGACTTACATGAACTGATGCTGAGTGAAGAGAGCAGAACTAGAACACTATACACAGTAACAACAAGATTCTGTAAAGATCAATTGTGATAGACTTGGCTTTTCTCAACAATGCATTGATTCAAGATGATTCCAATAGACTTGGGGTCAAAAATGCCAATTGCTGTTGGAATCCTTACTAACTGCTAAGTAATTAGAGTTGATCTAATCTTACAAGAAGTTGTTTTGGCCAGAACCTGAAACAAGGTACTAAGTAGAACTAATCAAGACAAGGCTTGTGTTCCCACCTTTACTCAAAGTCCACACCTTAAAGCTCTTTGGGCCAGAGAGCACTATGGGAGAAAACCCATAATCCCATTCTCTCAGAAGGTTCAGATATAAGGCGAGACAGCCATTCCAGAATACATTTTTTTCCTCTTGGCTGGCTGATCGCGCTAGACTCGAGAGAAACGACTCTGCTGCAGAGAACACTTTTGACGGACTTCAGTGGAGCTACGCCAGAAGCCCTCTCTCCGCGGCAAGTGTGGCTGGGCTCCCCAGAAGGAGATAAGAGAGATCTTCCATCTCTGTTGGAGGCAGAAGAAGGCAGAGGCAGAGGCTGAAGGACAGAACCTTTGGCCTTGGAGACATCCGAAGGGCTCTAAGCCTCTAAACCGGCTGTCCTCTGAGAACAAACTCCAACATTTGAACTCTAACATTTGGCGCCCAAGCGTGGGAACCAAGGACCCTACTTTCACTGAAGAAGTCTCCAGTGACCAGGAACTGAGTGAGTACAACCTTTTTTGGCTGAAATGGGACAGATCCTAGGTAAAGATTCTCCATCCCCCACCCCAACCCCCCAACCCCAGACCCACCCAAGAGTGGTGCTATAGAAAGCCTGCTTAAGCTGATAGAAGATCAAGGGCTACTTGTAACTTGGGGACAGGCAGCTAGACTTCTGGCTACATTAAAATGCACCTCCCCTTGGCTCTTAGAGGAAGAGAAAATCTCTCTAAAAAACTGGGCATTGGTTGGTCAACAGCTCTCCGCATATTACAATGAAAACGGTCCTCGTTCAGTTTCCATTGAAGTATTTTTTTTTATATAATACGATACAGATAGCCTTAAAATACCGTACTTGTTCTAGGAAAAAAGGAAAAAACTCTAGAAATAGCCAAAGGGGGAAGCCTGAGATAAAGGAGGAAGACAAAGAACAGATTAATGGCCATATCCCCACAGGGCAGGGAGACTTAAGTAAGGCTCAAGGGTGGGGTGAATCTGAAGTAGCCTCAGCCCCACCTGAGGAGCAGGTAATTGACTATCCAGCACCTCCCCCCCAGCATCCAGCACCTCCTCCTATGAGTAGATTGCAAAAGGGACTAATTAAGGCCAGAGAAGAAGGGAAAAATGTATCAGAATTTCAACACCACATTTTTCCTGTAATTCAACAGTTTAATTCTTCAGGTCAAGAAAGTAGAAGATACTCACCTTTTGATATAGAAATCCTCAAAGACCTGAAAAAAGCTTGCACTCTTTATGGGGCTACATCAGCTTATGTTAAGATGCTATTACAAAATTTGTCTTTTGAAATCTTGACCCCTAATGACTGGAAATCAATAGCAAAAATATGCCTAGAACCTGGACAGAACTACTTGTGGCTTTCTGAATATAGTGAGCTCTGTAGGATACAAGCCCAACAAAATATTCAAAGTGGAGTTCATACGGCAATCACCTGTGACCTATTAACAGGTACAGGTCCTTATGCAGATGTCACAGCACAAATTAGTTATTCTGTAGCAGCATATCAGCAAATTGCTGATAATGCTATCAAAGCGTGGGCTTCTCTTCACAATAAAGACGACAAGGGGGGGGCCTTCACAAAAATAACACAAGGGCCAAATGAACCCTTCGCTGACTTTGTGGGACGCTTGCAGACAGCTATCATAAGAACAAATGGAGAAAATGCAATAACAGACATCTTGATAAGGCAACTTGCTAAGGAAAATGCTAATGAGGTTTGCAGAAGAATTATACTAGGACTGCGCAAGGATGCTCCTTTAGAGGAACTCATAAGACGCTGTGCCAGTGGGCACAGGTGCCTTTTATAGCCAGGCTATGATGCAGACTCCCAAAATCCAAACATGAGAAGACAGAATCCCTCTTGGCAAGGGACTTCCAGAGAGACTCGTAGATGCTTTCAGTGTGGAAAAGTAGGACATCTGAAAGCTCAATGTTGGTATAGAGATAGAATGGGAAGACAAGGTGGGAGAACAAGACCCCAAACCCCATGTCCAAAATGCAACAGAGGCTTCCATTGGGCCTCAGAATGCAGACAGATTCAGGGAAACGGGATGAGGGGCCCAGCCCCAGGGCCCAAGGCAAAAAACACTTGGGGCATGATGGCAGCCAATGGTGCACCCAGAGAGTGCCTAGAAGTCCAGTACCCAGACATGACCAATCAGCCAGAAAGCCATATGATGGGAGAAGGGGATTACACAGTCAACCAGCCAGGAAGCAACCTGATGGCAGAAGGGAATTACAATTGGGGAGAATAGAGCTGTATGCAGCTGGGACAACTGAGATACCCCCTGGAGAGGTGAAATCTGTTCCTCTCCAGCCTATGGATCCCCTACCTCCAGGCACAGTAGGCTTGACCATTTCACCTCCTTGTATGTACAAAACAGTGTCCATCCACACACTGATGTGGGAAACTGGGGAATGTGTAGATAATATCCCAGTCACTAATACAGGTAGTCAATGTGTGACTTATCACCCAGGAGACGTAGTAGCATCAGGTTTACTCATACAGAATCCTAATAAGCAGCCTCGTGAAAGTCACCCAGGTTCTGACTCCAGACCACAAAAACCAGAAATATACTGGACAGCAGCAGTAACGGCTGACCGACCTATGCTCACTATCTATATAAATGGCCTACCATTGGAAGGATTGGTAGACACAGGTGCGGATCGTACAGTTATTAGAGGTGCCAGTTGGCCCAGTCACTGGCCAAAGATTAAAGCAGATACCTATATGTCTGGAGTAGGAGGATCAATAGCAGCTGAAGTTAGTGCTGCCCCTATGAGATGGACTTTTGAAGGCAAAACAGGAGTTTTTACTCCTTTTATAGTTGAAAAAATCCCCATCAATCTGTGGGGAAGAGACGTTTTACAACAATTGGGGTTAAAAATGAGTACTTCGGTTTTTTAAGCAGGGCTGCTGTTGAAGGCCTGCCAACACTTTCACCTATTCCTATCCAATGGAAAACTAATACACCAGTGTGGATAGAACAGTGGCCCTTAAGTAGCGATAAAATTCAGGCCTTATTAGATATAGTACAGGAGCAGCTTGAACAAGGGCATTTACAACCTTCTCTAAGTCCTTGGAATTCACCAGTGTTCGTTGTAAAAAAGAAATCGGGAAAATGGAGGATGCTCACTGATTTAAGAAAAGTGAACGAACAGATGGAAACTATGGGAACTCTTCAGCCTGGACTTCCATCTCCTACTCAGCTTCCTAGAGAATGGCCTCTTTGGGTTATAGACATCAAGGATTGTTTCTATTCCATTCCTCTGGATAAGGAGGATATGAAGAGATTTGCCTTTTCGGTGCCCAGTGTCAATTTAGCTGAGCCTTATAAAAGATATGAATGGACGGTTTTGCCACAGGGTATGAAGAACAGCCCCACTATGTGTCAAATGTATGTTGCTGCTGCTCTTGCTCCAATAAGAAAAGCATTTCCAAAAGTTATGCTATTACATTATATGGATGATATATTGGATGTGCACCGGAGGAACAAATTCTAGAAGCATGTCTACAAAAAACCATAGAAACACTAAGATACTACAAACTTCATATCGCTACAGAAAAAATTCAAAGGCATGCTCCTTTTCAATATTAGGATACGAAATATATCCTGAGGCACTTACTCTACAAAAACTGTCTTTAAGAACAGAGAGGTTGAACACCTTAAATGATTTCCAAAAATTAATAGGAGATATCCAATGGATGCGTCCAGTATTAGGTTTAACTACCAATCAATTGCAACCCCTATATGACATTTTAAGGGGAGACACTGCTTTAAATTCACCACGCCGGCTTACAAAAGAAGCTCAAGAGACCTTGAGAGAAGTTGAACTGGCTTTATCCAATGTAGTTGAGAGAGTAACTCAAAAACCCTTGGAAATATCAGTTTTTGCTACGAAAGAAGCACCCACAGCAGTCCTTCATCAAGGAGACAGTGTGATAGAGTGGGTGAACCTCCCAGCACAACCAGAACAAAGCCTTACGCCTTACCCAGTGCTTGTGGCTAGAATTCTATTAAAGGCCATTAAGCGAGCAGCACAATTATCTGGGACAAGACCTGACAAGATATATACCTTCTATACAAATGCACAAATTAATGTATGCTGTGAAACCATCCCAGAGTGGCAGATTTTATTGGCCATGGCTCCAAATTTTGCACATGGATCTCCATTAAAGATAACCAGACTACTGCATAATTGGCAATGGATTTTTGAAGAGAAGGTTTCTAAGGTTCCTCTTGAAGGACCAACCATCTTTACAGACGCAGCCAAACAAAATATTTGTGCTGTATACTCTCATGATCTAACCGTAAAAAGAGTAGTCAGAACTCCTTTTCAGTCCACTCAGCAGAACGAATTATATGCGATCATGCTAGCTCTCACTTATTACCCAGGCGACATAAATATAATATCTGATTCAGCCTATTCAGTAGGTGTGGTGCAAAGAATTGCCACAGCCCAAATAAAATTTGCAGCTTCTAATATATATCAGCTCTTTAAGGAACTTCAAGAGCAAGTGAGAAAGCATCCAGGAAAGATTTATATCCTGCATGTCCATTCACATAGTGGACTTCCAGGTCCTATTTTTGATGGAAATTCAAAGGCAGATAGCCTTTTAACTATGTTGGCCAGTACGCCTTTATTTCAGGAGGCCCAGGAATCCCATTCTAAATACCATCAGGCTGCTCGAGCTTTGCGTTTACAGTTTGGGATTACAAAAGAAGAAGCTAGGAGCATAGTGAAAAGCTGTACAGCTTGCCTTCCCTTCCACGCTCCTACACTGCCTCCAGGGAAGAATCCTCGTGGTTTGAGACCCAATGAAATCTGGCAAATGGATGTGACTCATTATAAATCTTTTGGTCGTCTGTCTTTTATCCACGTTGTGGTAGACACCTTTTCAGGATTCACTTTTGCCATACCAGCAGCAAAAGAGACAGCCCGAGTGGTCACTGAATTCCTCATTCAAGCATTCGCAATTATGGGTGTGCCACAAGAAATAAAAACAGATAATGGACCGGCATATACCTCCAAACATTTTGAACACTTTTGTGCACAGTATAAGATTCTACACACTACTGGCATACCCTTTAATCCTCAAGGTCAAGCAATAGTAGAAAGAAGAAACAGAGACATTAAGACACTCCTCCAAAAACAAAAGAAAGGAGGAGCCACGGGTAACCCTAGAGAACTTCTAAATTTAGTTCTCTATACCATTAATTTTTTAATCTTTGATAAAGATGCACTGGCTCCAGCAGACAGGTTTTATAACCCACCAGAAGAGCAGTGTCCAGTGCGAGCAGCTCCACTATCTTTAGATAATCGCCAGGTGATGTGGAGAGACCCAGAAAGTGGTGAATGGAAGGGACCAGATAGACTAACTGCTTGGGGGAGAGGATTTGCTTGCATCTCTACAGGTGGAGAAGGAATCAGATGGGTGCCTACGAGCCGCATTCGCCTTGTCCATCGCAGAAAGATGGAGCAGACCCTTGAAACAAAGGAGAAGACCCAAGAAATATCGGGTGGTTCTGTTGCTGATTGTGCTCATAAGAATTATTAGATTCCTGGCACATGAACTAATGGAAAATGGAATCCTATTGGACTGTTTCTAGGACTTATGGACATGTGTAAATTTTCAGATTGATTCTTGTTATTTGTTACATTACTACTAGCCTGTGTTATATTGCTATGTGCTCATGTAAATTATGTATAATGCCTCCCATATTGATGGATTTATGTATACCATGTATATCTGTTACAAAGTTCTGGCCCATATTGATGGATTTATGTGTGCCCCCTCAGAAACCCCCTATGTTTTAAAACAAAAGAAAGGGGGAGATGTTGGAATCCTTACTAACTGCTAAGTAATTAAGAGTTGATCTAATCTTACAAGAAGTTGTTTTGGCCAGAACCTGAAACAAGGTACTAAGTAGAACTAATCAAGACAAGGCTTGTGTTCCCACCTTTACTCAAAGTCCACACCTTAAAGCTCTTTGGGCCAGAGAGCACTATGGGAGAAAACCCATAATCCCATTCTCTCAGAAGGTTCAGATATAAGGCGAGACAGCCATTCCAGAATACATTTTTTTCCTCTTGGCTGGCTGATCGCGCTAGACTCGAGAGAAACGACTCTGCTGCAGAGAACACTTTTGACGGACTTCAGTGGAGCTACGCCAGAAGCCCTCTCTCCGCGGCAAGTGTGGCTGGGCTCCCCAGAAGGAGATAAGAGAGATCTTCCATCTCTGTTGGAGGCAGAAGAAGGCAGAGGCAGAGGCTGAAGGACAGAACCTTTGGCCTTGGAGACATCCGAAGGGCTCTAAGCCTCTAAACCGGCTGTCCTCTGAGAACAAACTCCAACATTTGAACTCTAACAAATTGCATCTAGAGATCGAACTATGGAAGATAGATAAAAGCATAATATGTTCTCCTTTTTGTTTGTTTTTTTTTCCTTTTGGTCTGATTTTTCTTGCACACCTGGCAAATATGGAAATATATTTTAAAAGATGGCAAATACTTAACCTATATCAGATTGCTTGCTCTTTTGGGGAGGGAGAGATAAAGGAGGAGGAGAGAAAAATTTAGAACACAAACCTTACAAAAATGAATGTTGAAAACTAAAAAAAAAATTCTTTTTTTTTTATATATAAATTTTATTTTATTTAATAATAACTTCGCATTGACAGAATCCATGCCAGGATAATTTCTACACGACATTATCCCTTGCAATCACTTATGTTTCGTTTTTTCTCCTCCCTCCCTCCTCCCCCCCCAGGATGGCAAGCAGTCCTATATATGCTAAACATGTTGCAGTATATCCTAGATACAATACATATTTGCAGAACCGAACAGTTCTCTTGTTGCACAGGGAGAATTGGATTCAGAAGGTAAAAATAACTCGGGAAGAAAATCAAAAATGCAAATAGTTCACATTCATTTCCCAGTATTCCTTCTTTGGGTGTAGCTGTTTCTGTCCATCATTTCTCCAATGAAACTCAGTTAAGTCTCTTTGTCAGAGAAATCCACTTCCATCAGAATACATCCTCATACAATATCGTTGTCAAAGTGTATAATGATCTCCTGGTTCTGCTCATCTCACTTAGCATCAGTCCATGTAGGTCTCTCCAAGCCTCTCTGTATTCATCCTGCTGGTCATTCCTTACAGAGCAATATATTCCATAACATTCATATACCACAATTTACCCAGCCATTCTCCAATTGATGGGCATCCATTCATTTTCCAGTTTCTAGCCACTACAAACAGGGCTGCTACAAACATTTTGGCACATACAGGTCCCCTTCCCTTTTTTAGTATCTCTTTGGAGTATAAGCCCAATAGAAACACTGCTGGATCAAAGGGTATGCACAGTTTGATAACTTTTTGGGCATAATTCCAGATCGCTCTCCAGAATGGCTGGATTCGTTCACAACTCCACCAACAATGCATCAGTGTCCCCGTTTTCCCGCATCCCCTCCAACATTCATCATTATTTTTTCCTGTCATCTTAGCCAATCTGACAGGTGTGTAGTGATATCTCAGAGTTGTCTTAATTTGCATTTCTCTGATCAATAGTGATTTGGAACACTCTTTCATGTGAGTGGTAATAGTTTCAATTTCTTCATCTGAAAATTGTCTGTTCATATCCTTTGACCATTTATCAATTGGAGAATGGCTTGATTTTTTATAAATTTGAGTCAGTTCTCTATATATTTTGGAAATGAGGCCTTTATCAGAACCTTTAATTGTAAATATGTTTTCCCAGTTTGTTACTTCCCTACTAATCTTGTTTGCATTCGTTCTGTTTGTACAAAGGCTTTTTAGTTTGATATAATCAAAATTTTCTATTTTGTGATTGGTAATGGTCTCTAGTTCATCTTTGGTCACAAATTTCTTTCTCCTCCACAAGTCTGAGAGATAAACTATCCTATGTTCCTCTAATTTATTTATAATCTCGTTCTTTATGCCTAGGTCATGGACCCATTTTGATCTTATCTTGGTATGTGGTGTTAAGTGTGGGTCCTTGCCTAATTTCTGCCATACTAATTTCCAGTTATCCCAGCAGTTTTTATCAAATAATGAAATCTTATCCCAAAATTTAGAATCTTTGGTTTGTCAAACACTAGATTGCTATAGTTGACTATTCTGTCTTGTGAACCTAACCTTTTCCACTGATCAACTAATCTATTTCTAAGCCAATACCAGATGGTTTTGGTGACTGCTGCTTTATAATATAATTTTAGATCAGGTACAGCTAGACCACCTTCATTTGATTTTTTTTTTCATTAATTCCCTTGAGATTCTCGACTTTTTATTGTTCCATATGAATTTTGTTGTTATTTTTTCTAAATCATTAAAATATTTTCTTGGAAGTCTGATTGGTATAGCACTAAATAAATAGATTAGTTTAGGGAGTATTGTCATCTTTATTATATTTGCTCGGCCTATCCAAGAGCACTTAATATTTTTCCAATTATTTAAGTCTGACTTTATTTGTGTGAAAACTTTTTTGTAATTTTGCTCATATAATTCCTGACTTTCCTTTGGTAGGTAGATTCCCAAATATTTTATGCTATCAACAGTTATTTTGAATGGAATTTCTCTTTGTATCTCTTGCTCTTGGATTTTGTTGGTGGTGTATAAGAATGCTGAGGATTTATGGGGATTTATTTTGTATCCTGCTACTTTGCTAAAATTATGAATTATTTCTAATAGCTTTTTAGTAGAATCTTTGGGGTTTTCTAGGTATACCATCATATCATCTGCAAAGAGTGATAGTTTGGTTTCCTCATTGCCTACTCTAATTCCTTTAATCTCTTTCTCGACTCTTATTGCAGAGGCCAGTGTTTCTAATACAATATTGAATAATAATGGTGATAGTGGGCAACCTTGCTTCACTCCAGATCTTACCGGGAAAGGTTCCAGTTTTTCCCCATTGCATATGATGCTTACTGAAGGTTTAAAATATATGCTCCTAACTATTTTAAGGAAAAGTCCTTTTATTCCTATGCTCTCAAGTGTTTTTATTAGGAATGGATGTTGGATTTTATCAAATGCTTTTTCTGCATCTATTGAGATGATCATATGGTTTTTGTTTGGTTGGTTGTTGATATAGTCAATTATGTTAATAGTTTTCCTAATATTGAACCAGCCCTGCATTCCTGGTATAAATCCTACTTGGTCATAGTATATTATCCTGGGGATGATTTTCTGTAATCTTTTTGCTAATATTTTATTTAAGATTTTAGCATCAATATTCATTAGGGAGATTGGTCTATAATTTTCTTTCTCTGTTTTCAGCCTACTGGTTTAGGTATCAGTACCATATCTGTGTCATAAAAAGAGTTTGGTAGGACTCCTTCAATCCCTACTTCTTCAAATAGTTTATTTAGCATTGGAGTTAATTGATCTTTAAATGTTTGATAGAATTCAGATGTAAATCCATCTGGTCCTGGGGTTTTTTTCTTAGGGAGTTGATTGATAGTTTGTTCTATTTCTTTTTCTGAGATAGGAGTGTTTAGGATATTTACTTCTTCCTCTGTTAGTTTAGGTAAGCTATATTTTTGGAGGTATTCTTCTATTTCATTTAAGTTGTCGAATTTATTGGCGTAAAGTTGGGCAAAGTAACTCCTAATTATTGCTCTAATTTCCTCTTCGTTAGTGGTGAGTTCTCCCTTTTCATTTTTAAGACTAACAATTTGATTTTCCTCTTTCCTTTTTTTAATCAGCTTTACTAAGGGTTTGTCTATTTTGTTGGTTTTTTCATAGAACCAACTCTTAGTTTTATTAATCAATTCAATAGTTTTTTTACTTTCAATTTTATTGATCTCTCCTTTTATTTTTTGAATTTCAAGTTTAGTGTTTGATTGGGGGTTTTTAATTTGTTCCTTTTCTAGCATTTTTAGTTGCAAGCCCAATTCATTGACCTTCTCTTTCTCTATTTTATTCAAATAGGCCTCTAGAGATATGAGATTTCCCTTATTACCGCTTTGGCTGCATCCCATACATTTTGGTATGATGTCTCATTATTATCATTTTCTTGGATGAAGTTATTAATTATGTCTATAATTTGCTGTTTCACCCAATCATTCTTTAGTATGAGATTATTTAGTTTCCAATTATTTTTTGGTCTACTTTCTTTTTATTGAATGTAATTTTCAATGCATCATGGTCTGAAAAGGATGCATTCACTATTTCTGCCTTACTGCATTTGAGTTTGAGGTTTTTATGTCCTAATATATGATCAATTTTTGTATAAGTTCCATGAACTGCTGAAAAGAAGGTGTACTCCTTTCTGTCCCCATTACATTTTCTCCAGAGATCTATCATATCTAATTTTTCTAGTATTCTATTTATCTCTTTGACTTCTTTCTTATTTATTTTGTGGTTTGATTTATCTAATTCTGAGAGTGCAAGGTTGAGATCTCCCACTATTATAGTTTTACTGTCTATTTCTTCTTGCAGCTCTCTTAATTTCTCTTTTAAGATTTTAGATGCTACACTACTTGGTGCATATATATTTAATATAGATACTTCTTCATTATTCATTCTACCCTTTAGCAAGATATAGTAAAAAAAAATTCTGATCCTTTTAAATTTTAACTATTTTATTTTGTACACCAACTCAGAATTATTTGTCACAAAATTATAATTTCTGTACTTGTAGCAATAAATATAACATCAAAGTAGCTAAAAACAATATATACTATTTCCTTTAAAAAAATTTAATAATAGCTTTTTATTTTCAAAATACATGCAAAGATAGTTTCCAACATTCATCCCTGCAAAACCCTGTGCACCAAATTTCTCTCCCTTCCTTTTCTCCCTTCCCTCCATTTCTCTTCCCTTCCCTAGATAGCAAGCAATCCAATATAGGTCAAACAAATACATACTATTCTCTTAGAAAAGTAAAACCTGACATTTGCATCGTCAGAACCTTATGATTAGTATCACTATACTTCTTAAAAGTCAAAATGAACGTAGTGTTAAAGTATACGTTTATATCGGGGCAATTTTCCCCAAACCTGGTTTTGTTTCAACAAGGCATTTATTTACTAAACACGTCAAGTGTGCCAGAAAAATGGTGGCCTGATGTAGAGGCTAAAGAGCTGGTTTCATAGTCAGAATGACTTGAATAATGCTTTTTCTGACACTCTGGGCATTTCACTTAACTTAGGCAAAACTATAAATTGCCTACCAGGTACTCATTTGGATTAATAGAAGAGTTTTCTCAATGGAACTGCCCTTTATCATTAGTTCATTTCTCCCAAAAAGTCCAGAGTCTAGCATATGAAATATCCAGTCCATAACATTTTGTATTAAATCTTCTTCCCTACCCCCCCACCAAAAAAAAAAAAAAACCCAACCACAAACAAACATCAGCATTGACCTCTGGATAAATTTATTCTAGTCTACCTATTGTTCCTATCTTTATATTCTTCACTGCTATTTCTCCTTCTCAATAAGTGTAATGTGTTCCAGGTATGATTTCCCATTACAAGTGATGTGTGTATTATACCTCTTGTGTAGTTACAATAGGTGTGGACACCTTTCCTCACTTTTTGACTTTCTAGTTCCAACTTGTTCTTGTACCAGCAGGTCTGGGCTCCCAGAATTACCACATAGTTACAATCAAACTCTCTCAGTTGTGAGGGAATACACTCCCTTTACTCACCACTTTTGCTTTCGGTTCTAACCAATGTGATTGCATTTTCACAAAACCAATCACTCAAAATAATGATACTTTTCTTTTTTTTCATTTTTTTCCTGAGGCAATTGGGTTAAGTGATTTGCCCAGGATCCACAGCTTGGAAGTGTTACACATCTGAGGTCATATTTGAACTCAGGTCCTCCTAATTTCAAGGCTCTTGCTCTACCCACTGCACCACCTACCTGCCCCAATAATGATACTTTTCACTCTATCTTGGTCAGTAAAATCATTGGCACGTTGCTAGAAATTGACAACTCTAAGCTTATAAAATTGAATGTGCTTGAATCTCTTGAGACTCTCTAGACTGATGAAGCTGTAGCTCTACTGCAAGCTCACCAAACTAAAGAAGTTTGCCCCAAAAAGCAGTCAACAGTGCCATTGGCATTTCAACTATTTAAACAAAATGATCAGGTACCATGAAATGGGACCTCTATTTCATTGGAAAAAAAATTAAATATTTAAAAACATATATTGTGAAAAAAAACACTGCAAAATATAAAATAAATTTTAAAAAGAAATGAAACTTTGAAAAATGATGCTTTTAGATCTTTAACAATTTACTTAACAAGGCAAAAGAAATAATATCACAGGTAGCATATATTAAAGCAAGTGCATGAATAGCAAATATAACAGTGTTCATATATAAACCTGAGTTACACTCTCACACCAATACAATCTCTCATTAACATCGTTCTGAAATATGTACTTTTACCTCTCATATTTCTCTGGGGTCAGTCTGGGTTCTCTCTTCAAAAGGGAAGAGAATGAATCCTATTTTTGTCTATGATCAGATATGTTTTATCTGTTCCATAATCATAGCTGAACACTTCTAGTGTTCATAAAATTTTTCATTTACATATCACTGAAGTATTCTCTTCTACATTCACTTGGTATTTAAGAATTTATCACATTAAAAAATGTGCAATTGATTTCTCTGAGCTCTGAGTCAGAATAACCATTTCTTTTAGAACTTTAAGCAGAATTTTAAACTATGTCCTAGACGTGAATTATCAAGCAAGACTTCTCCTTTAAGTAAGCATATCTGGGATGATGCTGTTAGAATTCAAATGCAATAGCTTTTATTATCCTTCATGGTAAAATGAATTTGTCATAAAACTTTTTACGAATCTTTTCAATTCCTTACCTCTTTCTAGTTTCCTTCTAAAAATTAGATGGGATGACCTCACTTGTCAAGCCCTAATAAAGTTTTGCTTAATACCTTTTCTCCCTCCAAATTGTTGAATTTTTTGTGAATACATATAGCTCATAGTTTTCTACCATCCTTTTTCATGAGATCTTACCAAAAAAGTATTTTATTTGAAATCTAAGTTGTCCTTTATTTTCATATCTCTGCTTGGCAAATAGATCCAACTAATGCTTTTATTAGCTTTTTCCTAATTCTTCTGTGAATATTTAAATTTTCACTGGTATTTTTTGTTTTTATACAACTCACATTTCCTAATATACTCCTTCTTCATCTGTGAGAATCATCACTTATAATAAGAATTTTTTTTAAAAATTGGGAGAAACAAGAATTTAGCAACTAACTAACAAATGAAATCACATATGACATTATATGCAGTTTCATACTCCTAGTGCCCCACCTCAGCAAAGGGAGGGAGAGAAATGCATTCTCAAGTCTCTTCTTTGGAATCTTATTCTTTTTCACTGTATTCATTTTCAGTTGTGTTATTGTTCTTCTTTCCATTTATGTCATTGTGGTCATCATGAATTTTGTTTTCCTGCTTCTGCTTACTTCACTTCTCACAAATGTTTATGAAGCACTGTTCTAGGTGCTAAGAGAAATACAAAGTTTAGATAAAACACATTACTTAAGCTCATGGATTATGTAGTTTATATTATATATACACATATATTTACTATATAATTACATTACATCTTGTGTAAAACAAAATATAACTATATCATTATATATTATGTCATATTGTCATATGTTATAATTTAATATATATGTGACTATATTATGTGCATAATGAGATAATTATAACATGCAATAAATTCATTAGAGAATGTTGGAATCCTTACAAAGTGTTGTCATTAGAGTTGATAGAGACAATAATTATCTATTTTAGCATGGTTCAGTATAATTGATCTGATCTTACAAGGAGATGTTATGGACCAGAAGGAATAAGGTACTAAGTGGAACTGAGAAACAATGCTTGTGTTCACACCTTTACTCATTGGAGTTCACACTTTGGGAGATTTCAGGGTTTAGTATGAGATATCCGAATTCACATCTCCCTTAATCCCTGCCTCCAGAAGGAGGAGTCAACCTTTGGGAGAGGCTCTTAGTTTCCGGTTAGAGAGTTTTACTTCAGAGTTTTCCCAGGGATTAGAGAGGAGCACTCTGGGACAGATACAGAGCATTCTGGGAAATTGAGAACCAGAAGCCCTCTCTAGGAAGCAAGACAGATTCGCCTTTGTTCTGACTGGAGGCTGAAGGAAGCAGAGGCAGAAGCAAAGTACAAAGCTGCAAGAGCTTTTAGAACCAAGGAGAGAGAGAGAGAGGCCTCTAAGAAAACTAACTGGGCTATTTTGGAGGAAGCAATAAAAGATCTGAACTTTTAACACATGGCTGCATTTGGGTGATTATTACTTTTAACTGAAACTAAGGCTGCCTCCAGAAAACCTCCCCGAGAAACCTGCTCCCAGAGAGAACCATTATATTTTAAAGAACAAGAACACCACATTTTGGCACCCGAACAGGGACTGGCAAAATCCTGATTCCAGTGGAAAAGCTCCGATCCTGATCTCAGTGGAAAAGCCTCTGATCCTGATCCAGTAGAAAAGTCTCCTCAACCCAGAAATTGGGGTGAGTACAACAAAGAAATTTTGTTAAAAGAGTTAAAGTAGAATTTCAGTTAAGATGGGACAGATGTTTAGAAAACAGCCTTCTGTTTCTGTTCAAGGATAATGTTTAGAGAGCATTGTCAAAGTTATGGAAAGCCAAGGTTTGATTATAATTTTGGAGCAGATCACTGAACTTTTAGAAACTGTAAAGAACATATGTCCTTGTTACTCTCTGGAAAAAAGAATTGGATCTAGATGAATGGAAATTAGTAGGAGAGGATCTTTGTCAATTCTATAATAAAAATGGACCTAACTCAATTTCCAAAGACATACTTAATACATATAATTTAATACAACTGGCTTTAGGAAATTTTATAAGTATTAAAATAAGGAAAAAGAAGAAACAGCAGCAGGGAGAGGTGCCAACTAAACTAGGGTGAAAAGCAGGAAGAATCAGATAAGAATGGAGTTAAGTACAATTCTGAGTGTGATACTTCACAGCAGGAGGAATTAAATCATTCCACATCTCATGACCTTCCCCCCTCAATTAACCCTTCATGGGTGGAGGAAGAAGGGGGAGGCAGAGAGGCAGAAACACAATCTGCATCTCCTGTGAAGCAGAATATGACAAGATTAGAAAAAGCATTAATTAAAGCAAAAAAAATGAGGGAGAAGATATATCTGATTTTATAAATGCATATCCTGTGATTGAAAAGCTTGACTCTTTAGGTCAAAAAGAGAGAAAATACACTCCTTTTAATTTGGAAAAAATTAAAGATTTGAAAAAGGGTTGCACTCTTTACAGGGCTACTACATCCTCTTATGTTAAGCTCTTACTAGATAATTTGTCTTATGAAATCCTAACCCTGAATGATTGGAAATCCATAGCTAGAACATGTCTAGAACCAGGACAAAATTTATTGTGGCTTTCGGAGTTTCATGAATTATGTAGGATTCAAGCCCAACGAAATAGGCAAACAGGAGCTAATGTCAAATAGCTTTTGACCAACTAGCTGGTGAAGGTCAGTATGGAGAGAATTCAGAACAGATTTATTATCCCATACCAGTGTATGAGCAAATTTCTAAGGCTGCAATAAAAGCTTGGAATTCTCTCCCTGGACAGAAAGATGGAAATAAAGCCTTCACAAAAATAGAGCAAGGTCCCAATGAACTTTTTGCAGATTTTGTGGGACTTTTGTAATTAGAACCACTGGAGATACACAGAAATAATGACCAGACATCTGGCTAAGGAAAATGCCAATGAGGTTTGCAAAAGAATTATGTGGGGACTAGACAAAGATGCTCTTTAAAGGAGATCACAAGATGCTGTGCCACAGTGGGCACAAATGCTTATTATACCCAAACTATGATGAACATGGAAAGAGAGGGTCACTCTTAGCAAAGGACTTCTAGAGAAACTCGTAGATGCTTTCAGTGTGGAAAAGTTGGACATTTGAGAGCCACTGTAAATATGGAGATAGAGTGAGAAGACAGGGTGAGAGAAAACCCAAAACCCCATGTCCAAAATGCAACTGAGGCTTTCACTGGACCTCGGAATGTAAATTTACCCAGAGGAATGAGAGGCAGGGCCCAGCTCCAAGGTATCAATCAAAAGACAGATGGGGCATGATAGCAGCTGAGGTTACACCCAGAGAGTCTTTAGAAATTCAGGACTCTAATATCATCAACCAGCAGAAAAGCAATCAGGATTACAGCTGGGGAGAATACAGGCCTTTTAAACTAACAGGGCAGTGTCCAGTGCAAACAGTTCCAATATAATTGCCAGATGATGATGAGAAATCCCAAAAGTGGTAAATAGAAGGGAATTAGATAGGTTAACTGCTTGGGGAAGAGGGTTTGCTTGTATCTATACAGGAGGAGAAGGAATCAGATAGGTGCCAACGAGCCTTATTCGCCTTGACCATCAGAGAGAAACAGAAACGGAGAAAAACCTCAAAACAAAGAAGAAGATTTAAGAAACATCTGACACTGAAAGAGCATAGCTGACAATGACACTGTTAAAAGAACTTTTAAAATCTTCATGAATCACTGGATTCCCTAATACAAGATGAGACTCTTTCAGTTCTTGAAAACCAGCAAGAATCATTGGATTCCTTGAGATGAAAAATTGTTGATGAGACTATTGCAGTATTTCAGAGCATAATTCAGGAATTATTGGATTCCTGGCACATGAACTAATGGACAATAGATTCCTTTTGAACTATTTCTAGGATGTATGGACATGTATAAATTCTCATGTTATTTATTACATTACTACTAGCCTGTATTATATTGCTATGTCCTTGTGTACTTTATGTAATTATGTGTAATGCTTCCCATATTGATGGATTTATGTGTACCTGTTTCAAGTGAACCCCTTTAGAAACCCGCTAATCTGATTTGATTTTCTATTTCCTTTGATGTTTTCATCTCCCTTTCTGAGATGTCAGGGAGGGTGTGACCACCTTCTTTTTATGGTGTTTTCACTCCTTTTTTGAGCAGTCAGGGAAGGCATGATCACTTTCCTTTTGGGGTTCTCACCTCCTTGAGAAGTCAGAGAGGTCATGACCACCTTATGTTCTAAAACAAAAGAAAGCGGGAGATGTTGGAATCCTTACGAAGTGTTAAGTCATTAGAGTTGATAGAGACAATAATTATCTAATTTAGCATGGTTCAGTATAATTGATCTAATCTTACAAGGAGATGTTATGGGCCAGAAGAAACAAGGTACTAAGTGGAACTGAGAAACAATGCTTGTGTTCACACCTTTACTCATTGGAGTTCACACTTTGGGAGATTTCAGGGTTTAGTATGAGATATCCGAATTCACACCTCCCTTAATCCCTGCCTCCAGAAGGAGGAGTCAACCTTTGGGAGAGGCTCTTAGTTTCCGGTTAGAGAGTTTTACTTCAGAGTTTTCCCAGGAATTAGAGAGGAGCACTCTGGGACAGATACAGAGCATTCTGGGAAATTGAGAACCAGAAGCCCTCTCTAGGAGGCAAGACAGATTCGCCTTTGTTCTGGCTGGAGGCTGAAGGAAGCAGAGGCAGAAGCAAAGTACAAAGCTGCAAGAGCTTTTAGAACCAAGGAGAGAGAGAGAGATGCCTCTAAGAAAACTAACTGGGCTATTTTGGAGGAAGCAATAAAAGATCTGAACTTTTAACACATGGCTGCATTTGGGTGATTATTACTTTTAACTGAAACTAAGGCTGCCTCCAGAAAACCTCCCCGAGAAACCTGCTCCCAGAGAGAACCATTATATTTTAAAGAACAAGAACATCACAGAGAGGAGCAGAGCAAACTTCCATGTAATGTTTGAGGGTTGAAGACCATTGCCAATAAGAGAGAATCAAAGAACTTACAGAACACATTTGTGGCATTTGAGTTGAGCTTTAAAAAAAAAATTGGATAGGAATTCAATAGACCAGAAAAAAAGGAGGGCAAGTGTTGCAGCCCAAGGGGACAGTGTGGGAAAAGGCTTTATAG
>NC_067400.1:50190-69182 GCF_016432865.1 Antechinus flavipes
GGATTTTTTCTTAGGGAGTTGATTGATAGTTTGTTCTATTTCTTTTTCTGAGATGGGACTGTTTAGGATATTTACTTCTTCCTCTGTTAGTTTGGGCAAGCTATATTTTGGGAGGTATTCTTCTATTTTATTTAAGTTGTCAAATTTATTGGCATAAAGTTGGGCAAAGTAACTCCTAATTATTGCTCTAATTTCCTCTTCATTAGTGGTGAGTTCTCCCTTTTCATTTTTAAGACTAACAATTTGATTTTCCTCTTTCCTTTTTTTAATCAGATTTACTAAGGGTTTGTCTATTTTGTTGGTTTTTTCATAGAACCAACTCTTAGTTTTATTAATTCATTCAATAGTTTTTTTACTTTCAATTTTATTGATCTCTCCTTTTATTTTTAGAATTTCAAGTTTAGTGTTTGACTGGGGGTTTTTAATTTGTTCCTTTTCTAGCATTTTTAGTTGCAAGCCCAATTCATTGACCTTCTCTTTCTCTATTTTCTGCAAATAGGCCTCTAGAGATATGAAATTTCCCCTTATTACTGCTTTGGCTGTATCCCATATATTTTGGTATGATGTCTCATTATTATCGTTTTCTTGGGTGAAATTATTAATTATGTCTATGATTTGCTGTTTCACCCAATCATTCTTTAGTATAAGATTATTTAGTTTCCAATTATTTTTTGGTCTACTTTCCCCTGACTTTTTGTTGAATGTAATTTTCATTGCATCATGGTCTGAAAAGGATGCATTTACTATTTCTGCCTTACTGCATTTGAATTTGAGGTTTTTATGTCCTAATATATGGTCAATTTTTGTATAGGTTCCATGAACTGCTGAAAAGAAAGTGTACTCCTTTCTGTCTCCATTACATTTTCTCCAGAGATCTATCATATCTAACTTTTCTAGTATTCTATTTACCTCTTTGACTTCTTTCTTATTTATTTTTTGGTTTGATTTATCTAATTCTGAGAGTGCAAGGTTGAGATCTCCCACTATTATAGTTTTGCTGTCTATTTCTTCTTGCAGTTCTCTTAATTTTTCTTTTAAGAAATTAGAAGCTATACCACTTGGTGCATATATGTTTAATAGTGATATTGCTTCATTATCCATGCTACCCTTTAGCAAGATATAGTGCCCTTCCTTATCTCTTTTGATTAAATCAATTTTTGCTTTAGCTTGATCTGAGATCAGGATGGCTACCCCTGCTTTTTTGACTTCACCTGAAGCATAATAGATTTTGCTCCAACCTTTTACCTTTAACCTGCATGTATCTCCCCGCTTCAGGTGTGTTTCCTGTAAACAACATATTGTAGGATTCTGGCTTTTAATCCATTCTGCTAACCGCTTCCTCTTTATGGGGGAGTTTACTCCGTTCACATTTATGGTTAAAATGACCAATTCTGTATTACTTGCCATCTTGTTAACCCCTGTTTATGCTTTTCTCTCTTCTTTCCCCTTTACCCCCCTTCACAGTATTAAGCTTGTGAGCACCACTTGCTTCTCACACCCCTCCCTTTTTAGTACCCCCCCACCTTAGATTTCCTCCCCCATCTTACCCCTTTCCCTCCCCGTTTCCATATTCCCTTCTGCTTAGCTTATTCCTTCCCTTTTCACTTTTCCCTTCTCACTTTTCAATGAGGTGGGAGAAGTTTCACCATAGATTGAATATGTCAAGGTAGGCAATTGTAGAAAGAAGAAACAGGGACATTAAGACACTCCTCCAAAAACAAAAGAAAGGGGGAGCCACGGGTAACCCTAGAGAACTTCTAAATTTAGTTCTCTATACCATTAATTTTTTAATCTTTGATAAAGATGCACTGGCTCCAGCAGACAGGTTTTGTAACCCACCAGAAGAGCAGTGTCCAGTGCGAGCAGCTCCCCTATCTTTAGATAATCACCAGGTAATGTGGAGAGATCCAGAAAGTGGTGAATGGAAGGGACCAGATAGGCTAACTGCTTGGGGGAGAGGGTTTGCTTGCATCTCTACGTGTGGAGAAGGAATCAGATGGGTACCAACAAGCCGCATTTGCCTTGTCCATCGCAGAGAGATGGAGCAGACCCTTGAAACAAAGGAGAAGACCCAAGAAATATCGGGTGGTTCTGTTGCTGATTGTGCTCACCATTGAAAGAGCATAGCTGACAATGAGACTATTAAAAGGACTCTTAAAATCTTCAGAAATCATTGGATTTCCTAACACAAGATGAAACTGTTTTACTTCTTGAAAAACCAGCAAGAATCATTGGATTCCCTGAGATGAATAATTGTTAATGAGACTTTTTGCAGTACTTCAGAGCTTACAGGAATTATTAGATTCCTGGCACATGAACTAATGAACAATGGATTCCTTATGGACTATTTCTAGGACTTATGGACACAGATAAATTTTCATGTTGATTCTTGTTATTTGTTACATTACTACTAGCCTCTGTTATATTGCTATGTGCTTATGTAAATTATGTATAATGCCTCCCATATTGATGGATTTATGTATACCATGTATATGTGTTTCAAAGTTCTGGCCCATATTGATGGATTTATGTGTACTTGTTTCTAATGAGCTAATCTCAGAAAGTGGGTTCAGAAACCTGCTAATCTGATTTGACTTGAAATTCCATTTGAAATAACTGTAAATAACACAAAATACTTGGCAGTATACTTGCCAAGTCAAAGTAATGAACCATTTGAACACAGTTACCAAACACTTCCCATACAAATAAAATCAGATCTAATCAATTTGAAAAATATTATGTGATTATGGGTAGGCCAAGTTATTATAGTAAAAATGACAATAGTACCTAAATTAAACTATTTATTCAGTGTTGTTCTAATCAAACTCCTAAAAAATTGTTTCACAGAGCTGGAAAAAAATAATAACAAAGTTTATCTGGAAGAATAAAAGTCAAGAATTTCAAGGGAATTAATGAAAAAATGCAAATGAAGATGCCCTAGCTGTACCACACCCAAAACTATATTATAAAGCAGAGGTCACTAAATTTTTTGGTACTGGCTAAGAAATAGAGGAATCTATCAATGGAATAGATTAGGTTCACAAGTCACAATAGTCAATGATTATGGTAACTTGGTGTTTGACAAACCCAAAGACCCCAGCTTCTGGGATATGAATTCAATATTTGACAAAAAAAATTTGGGAAAATTGAAAATTATTATGGCCGAAATTGGGCATTGACCCACACCTAACGTCCTATACCAATATAAGGTCAAAATGACTTCATGATTTAGACATAAAGAGTAATATTATAAACAGATTAGAAAAACAAATGATAATCTACCTCTTAGATCTATGAATAAGGAAGGAATTTGTGGTCAAAGAAAAACTGGAGTACATTATGGAATATAAAATAGATAATTTTGATTATAGTAAGTTTAAAAATTTTTGTATAAACAAAACCAATGCAGATAAGATTAGAAGGGAAGAACCAAACTGGGAAAAAAAATTATATCCAAGGGTTCTAATAAAGGCCTTATTTCTAAAATATATAGAGAATTATCCAAATTTGTACAAGCCATTCTCCAGTTGACAAATGATCAAAGGATATGAAAGGACAAATTTCACATGATGAAATGAAAAACATTTCTAGTCATGTGAAAAAATACTCTAAATCATTATTTATCAGAGAAACACAAATTAAGACAACTCTGAGGCACCACTACACACCTCTCAAATTGGCTAAGATAACAAGAAATGATAATGATGGGTATTGAAGGGAATGTGGGAAAACTGGGACACTAAAACATTATTGGAGGAGTTTTGAACTTACCCATCCATTCTGGAGAGCAATTGTGAACTATGCCCAAAGGGCTATTAAACTCTTTATACCCTTTTATCAATTAGTACTTCTACTAGGCTTGTATCCTAAAAAGATCATGAAGGAAGAAAAGGGACTCACGTGCAAAAATGTTTGTGGAAACCCTTTTTTGTAGTGTCAAGAAACTGGAAACTGAGTGGTTGCTGATCACTTGGAGAACAGTTGAATAAGTTATGGTATATAAATGTTATAGAATATTATTATTCTATTATAAATGATCATCAGGATGATTTCAGTGGTTTGGAGAGACTTATTTGAACTGATGCTGAGTCATTGTGTAGAACTAGAACACTGTACACAACAGTAAGATTATATGATGATCAATTTTGATGTATGTGTCTCTTTTCATCAGTGATGTGATTCAGGCCAGTTCCAATGGTCTTGTGATAAAACATCTGCACTGAGGACTGTGAGGACAGGAATGTGGACCATGACACAGTATTTTTTTTTCTTTTTGTTGTTTGCTTGATTTTTTTTTCACTTTTTCCTTTTTGATCTGATTTTTTTATGTGTGCAGAATAATAATTGTGGAAATAGGAATTGAAGAATTGCATATTGCTTGCCATCTTGAAGAGGGGCTGAGGGGAAGAAAAAAAAATGGAACACAAGGTTACACAAAGGTGAATATTGAAAATTATCTATGCATATCTTTTGAGAATCAATAACTTTAATCAAAAAAAGCAAAAATCAATATAAACATAAACTCTTGTGTTATAAATATAAATAATGCTTTTTTTCAGTCCAACTTTACATAAGAAGTGAAAAGTGAATCCTGAGGATTTGGCATCCTTATCATTTCACCTTTTACTAAATGGACACATTTCCCTTGAATCTATGTTTTTTCTAGTGTTTGGATGTGAAACGTGGTATCCTATGCCTGAAATTATAGGAAGTATAACCATATAATGTATATCATTCTTTGTATTTTGGAATTCAACTGAAATTTGCCATACAAATTTCACTGAGGGTGATATCTGAGCCTCATTAAATCACAGAATATAGAGTAAACAGGACCAGCATCTGTCCAGTTTAAGGCATATATGAAGAAATCCCCATTACAACATGTTTGCCAAGTAATCATTCATCTTCTCTTTGTTTCTTACTCACCTTTGATAGAATCCTTTGCTTATTGTCATCCATATACATTATATATACACACAAATATATGTATACATGTACATCAATTTAAGGGTAACTAGCTTATTCATTAAAAAGTCAAATGATAAAAAATGCCAGTTCCTCAGATTCCATTTCTCATGTATTGTATGAAGTTGGACCATTCACACAACTTAAAAAACTCTAGAAAATAAAATAATTGCTTATATTTATATTGCAGAAAATGATAGTTAATCATGTTGGATTATTAATTATTCATTAAATTATGTTATATCTTGAGATCCCAAATGTACACTAAATTGATGGACCAAAGTTTCATGGAGCTTCTTTATAAAAGAAGCATCATACATTGATTCCAGCATTCCTTAGTTTTATATGCTTCTCTAATATCAAAATCCTGACTTTGGAAGGTTATCTTGCACAACCATAGACCATAGCAATCATAAGGTAAGCAAAAATAGAAGGCACATTCCTTTTCTGGCTTTCTTCTATAGAATCAATGTGTTAGGAGAGACAAAGAGAAATGTCCATATGAAGGAAGTCTTCTAAAATGCTCAATAATGTTGCTGTTTCATTATCAAATTCTAGATATTCACAATTGTCTGTCTTGCTCTCTAAATGCATCTTCACACTCCTTATATTCCCCCATTATATACTACCTCCAAACATCAAAACTCATAGAGCAACCCTTCAGCTTCCAGTATCTTGGTGCTTATACTCTTTTATTATTATTATTATCATTATCATTATTATAGTGCTGACTCATCTTACAATTCTCATTTTTCATCACTCTCCTTGGTAAGGTTAAGGTAAGTCAGCAAACATTCTCCTAGGTGCTGTACTAAAAGTAAGAGGGATATCTTATATTAAAGGCAATAGAAATTCAAACACACTGAAATTGTAAGAGAATAAAAAGGACTTCAGAGGAAAAATAAGGACTCCTGACTAAAGAGATCAGAGAAAACTTCATGAAGAAAGAATTAATGCTGAACTGATCAGCTCAAACAAAAGTTATCACTGAAGTCTTCCTTAAGAGTTAGTTCTGTCTCAGTCTGAGACAAGGACAAATTAAGAGGCAATTGTATGGAAAGGTCTTTTGTCTCCATGGGGAATGAAGATGTCTTTTATACATGGGATAATGTTTTATTATCTTTTGCACTTCTATTTTAAATTAATGGGATCTAGTTAATTATGGTAGAATTGAAGTCAAAATGCTCTACAAGTATTGAAGAGTGGTATCCACATTTTAATACCAGGGAGTTCATCAGAATGCATGTTATTACAGTAAATACCAAGAAATGAGCAATGATTGGGCCATTATTTTAAAGTGTCTTCACTTATACATCTGTCTCTTCTGTACAGTTGTATCTTATGAGAAATGGATGTCTTTAATTTATTAGACAGGTTTTCACTTTACTGTGAGTTAATGAAATACAAAGGAAAGACACAGAGATTGCTGTGATGGCAGACAGCTCACCTAAGCAATTTAAGATATGGTGGAACTTTGAAAAAAGCAGGGATTTCTTAGATTTTATAAAGAAAAGCTTCCCTTACGTGGCTTCCCTTGAACAGCCAAAAGGGGAAGTAATTTGGATTTCTTCCATATGGTTTATGAGAATTCGACTTCCATATGTGTATATTGTATTTCCTGTGATAAGATACTGACTGAGACTGCTTTAAGTCATCATAGTGCAGGCCAATAGTGAGGCAGGAGGAGGCAAGAGGAAGGTAATCTCTGGGAGGATTAACTTATCAGTTATATAGAACAAAGTATTAAAATAATGTGGCAGTAGACAGAAAAAGATAATATAGGCAAATGTCATTCATAGATTATTAAGTGAGATATAGTAGGGAAAACCAAACCAAAAACTTAAACATGGGGAACAATAAAGGGACTAGGTTAAGATGCGGGTCAGCAGACAAGAACAAGAGTCTTATTATAAAACCAGTCAAAGAAGCAAGGCAGATTCCATGCAGCCCTGTGGATTATGGTTTCAGGGAAGCTTATTTCTTCCTGCCCTAGGAATATTTGAGCAATATAAGAGTTCAATTCTATAAAATGCTTTATTGGGAAAACATTAAATGCAATGAGAGAAATAGATTTTCTAATACAGTACCCTCATTACACAACAAAATTTGCCTAAAAGACAGTTTATGATATTGATTCCTGGTCCTTATCCTATAAGTTTTTTTTTTTTTTAAAGAGGAAGTAGTCATCTCAATAGAACCCAACTTTCCTAAAAGAAGCATAGAACCTCTAAAGAGGAAGCAAGTCAATGCTTTTTGAAACTTTTTAATTAGCATTTTTGTGCTATAGTGCATTTTTATCATTCTATTCCTAGGATGAGGTAAGGTTATTGAAAATTGAGGGGAATTATTGATCCATAGTTGTGTACATAGGTAGAGAATGGGAGAGTGTCCTTTAGATTTTGAGTGACAACTCAATAAGGAAAGAAGTTTTCCACTTTAATTTCCCAACTGTTTCTTTGGTCATCTCTTTTTTTGTGCATTTTAAAAATATATATGCAAATACTATCTGAGAACTAACCTAGGAATTCAACACTGTTTCTATGGGTCAGTATGGTGTTCTCTTCTTTTTTTATAATATATGATGGTTCTCTGTGAGAGCAGGTTTCTTGGGGAGATTTCTGGAGGCAGCCTTAGTTTCAGTTCAAAGTAATAATCACTTGAAATGCAGCCAGGAGTTAAAATCCAGTTCTTTATTGTGTACTTCAAAGTCTTGAGCTTCAGCCCCCATCTCCCTCTAAATGTCTCCAGCCAGCACAAAGGTGGAATATGGAATGAAACTGTCTCTGCCTCTGAGAGTAGGCTTCTGTGTCTCCCAGAGTGCTCTTTGGCCCTGAAAGCTTCTTGCTTATATGCTGTACACTGAGTACACACCATCATTATATCACTGGGAAACCATTATTTGTTTTAGGATTAACTCAACTCTAAACAGATTTAACCATTGTTTCCTCAATTCCACTTAGTACATTGTTTCAAGTTCTGGCCCATAACATCTCCTTGTAGGATCAGATCAATCATAATGAACCATGCTAAATTAGATAATTATTGTCTCTATCAATTGTAATGACTTAACACTTTGTAAGGATTCCAACTGGACAGAAAAGTGAAAAATTACTTCCAAGGGGAAAAAGTACCTGCTAAAGAAACATTTATGTGCAGCCATCACAGGTGGGAGTAGGAGTGAGCCACATCAAAGGGATTTTCCTGATTCTCCAACTTGTTTGAACTGTATATTGGACACCTGCAAATTGAGCAGCTCTTTTAAATATTAACAGCAAGACTGAAAGTGTTGATTTTTTAAACTCTTTCAAAGGAAAAAAAATGGCATGGCATATTGTAGGTTTTTTTCTTTTTTTATCTCCCGACATATGCTTTGGGAACTGATCAGAACTTTGGAATCAAATTGATATGATTACCTCATTATGTGGTAACTGTCCCTGTTGAAAAGATTGCATGTCTATGGACCATAATGTGGGGATTCTCAGAAAGGGAAAATGGCAATATGGGGGTCTGATTTAGTGTCACTAGCAGCTCTCTGACTGCTGGTGTTTGATTTTATTATATGTAAAAAAATTGGTGAATGCATACATTGAAAAGGGGAATGCAAAAGAACCAACTTTTTTTTTTTTTATAATAACTTTTTATTGACAGAATCCATGCCAGAGTGATTTTTTTTTTTTACAACACTTGCACTCGCTTCTGTTCTGATTTTTCCCCTCCCTCCCTCCAACTCTTCCCTTAGATGCCAAGCAGTCCTATATATGTTAAATATGTTGCAGTATATCTTAGATAGAATATATGTATGCAGAATCAAACAGTTCTCTTGTTGCACAGCGAGAATTGGATTCAGAACGTAAAAATAACCTGGGAAGAAAAACAAAAATGCAAATAGTTCACATTCATTTCCCAGTGTTCATTCTTTGGATGTAGCTGCTTCTGTCCATCATTTATCAAATGAAACTGAGTTAGGTCTCTTTGTCAAAGAAATCCACTTCCATTAATACATCCTCATACAATATCGTTGTTGAAGTATATAATGATCACCTGGTTCTGCTCATTTCACTTAGCATCAGTTCATGTAAGTCTCTCCAAGCCTCTCTGCATTCATCCTGCTGGTCGTTTCTTACAGAACAATAATATTCCATAACATTCATATACCACAATTTACCCAGCCATTCTCCAGTTGATGGGCATCCATTCAATTTCCAGTTTCTAGCAACTACAAACAGGGATGCCACAAACATTTTGGCACATACAGCTCCCAAAGTAACCAACTTAATCAATTTTCAAAATTGGCTATTGCAGAGTTTGAATTCTTTCCTGGGGGAAAATAAACTTGACCCAAATTATTTCTGTGCTGCAACAAAAGTGCCATGTATTCCTTGAATAGAGCATGTGTCTGTTATCTCGGTTCCCTCTGAAAATTGTTAATATGGCTCACATTATTGAGAATTCTTGACTTCCAGGAGTCGAGCCAAGATGGCGGGGGAGGCACAAGACTCTCTAAGCTCCCCTCATTCCCATCATAACCAGCTATTTAATTCAGCCTCAAAAATAGCTCTTCACTGCTTAAACTCACGAAGATTGGAAGTACTACAATTTATCAGTCAAAGTCAATCTGGAAGATCTCCAGGAAAGGTTTGTGCGGAGGGGCCAGGAACAGACTAGCACAGGCAGCGAGAGACTAGCATCCTGCGCAGACCTGGGACAGGGGTGATCTCTGTGGCTAGAGAAGTTATAGAGAAGACTCTGCTATAGGCTAACTGCTCTGACTTGACTACAAAACAGTAAACCTGCAGAGAAATTAAAGCTAAAGCAGAGGGTACGCTAAAAAACACCACATCCTAACAAGATCTGGCTGTAACCACTCAAACCCGGAAGTGACTCAGGCAGATTGTAATGCATCCTGCAGCCACATCCTGCAGTTCAGGGCTTTTGCAGGGGCAATTACAAATCTGCACTGCAGGGGGGCACAGCCTAGGCAGCCTCTTATCAGCACAGTGAGGGGCTCAGTCTGGGACATTAGAACTTCCCCAGCAGACTGTGCTTCCTGGGCAGATACTTCAGGTCCCTGCAAATCCATTCACTGCTCAACTGCTAATACCCACAGCCCCAGGGCGGGATTTGGCTTGGGGTAGTGAAACTCTTACTGCTCAGTGTCTAGCCCCAGGGTGGTCATTATCTCACACAGCAGGGGTTCTTTGCAGGGCCCTTTCCCAGCTCGGGAAGTGGAAAAAGAACTGAAATGTGAATTGGAATAGATAAAAAAAAACAAAACAAAAACAAAAAAAAAAAAAAACTCCCAGAAGTGCAGGGTAACAGAATTTGTGAATTGAAAAAAAAAAAAAAAAAGAGCCTAGATACTATTTTACAGGAAATCATCAAAGAGAATTATCCAGAAGTAATAGAACCAGAAGGGAAAATAGGCATTGAAAGAATTCATCAAACACCTGAATAAGACCCTAAAATAATGACTCTGAGGAATATTGTGGCCAAACTTCAGAATTTTCAGATTAAAGAAAAAATTTTACAAGCAGCCAGGAAAAAAACAGTTCAAATACTGAGATGCCACAATAAGGGTTACACAAGATTTGGCTGCCCCAACATTAAAGGATCGAAGGGCCTGGAATCAGATATTCTGAAAGGCAAAAGAGCGTGGAATGCAGCCACGAATAAACTACCCAGCTAAGCTGAGTATTTTTTTTTCCCATGGAAGAAGATGGACATTTAATTAAATAGAGGAATTCCATTTGTTTCTAAGGAAAAAACAAGACTTAAATAAAAAAAAAAATTTTGACTTCCAACAACAGGACTCAAGAGAAGTAGAAAAAGGTAAAAGGAACTTTGAGAACTATATTTCTGTTGTGGGTATACATAAAAACCACATGTATAATTTGATTTTACCGATATAACATAAAAAAGGAAGTAGAAATGGAAAGGGGATAGTGTCAGAAAAAGGGAAGAGGGGAGATAAAAAGAGGGAACCTACATGTGACGATGAGGCAAAGGAAACCTATCATATCTGAGGGAATGTAGCGAGGGGGAGAAGCATTGTGTGAATTCAACTCTCATCAGAGTTGGCTCAGAGAGGAAATAATTGATATACTTGGTTTACAGAGATTCTTCTCTCACTTCATTAAAAAGTGAGAGAGGAAAAGGGGAAAGGGAAAAGAGTAACAAAGGAAGGGTACAAGAAAGGGGAAGGGATTCAAAGGGAAGAAGGAGTGATACTAAAAAGGGAGAGCTGTGTGACACAAGTAGGACCAATAAGTTTAATACTAGGGAAGGGGGGAAAGTGGGCAAGGAAAAAAAAAGTATAATCTGGGGATATTAAGATGGCAGGAAATACAGAATTAGTAATTTTAACCATAAATGTGAATGGGATGAACTCTCCCATAAAGAGGAGGCAGATAGCAGACCGGATCAAAAGTCAGAACCCTACAATATGTTGTTTACAAGAAACACATTTAAAACAGGAAGATGCATACAGAGTAAAGGTAAAAGGCTGGAGCAAAATCTATTATGCTTCAGGTGAAGTCAAAAAAGCAGGGGTAGCCATCCTTATCTCAGATCAAGCAAAAGCAAAAATTGATCTAATTAAAAGAGATAAGGAAGGAAACTATATCTTGCTAAAGGGTAGCATAGACAATGAAGTTATAGCAATACTAAACATATATGCACCAAGTGGTATAGCATCTAACTTCCTAAAGGAGAAGTTAAGAGAGTTGTGAGAAGAAATAGAGAGCAAAACTATAATAGAGAGAGATCTCAATCTTGCCCTCTCAGATTTAGATAAATCAAATCACAAAACAAATAAGAAAGAAATTAAAGAGGTAAAGAGAATATTAGAAAAATTAGGTATGACAGATCTCTGGAGAAAACTGAATGGTGACAGAAAGGAGTATACTTTCTTCTCAGCAGTTCATGGAATCTACACAAAAATTGACCATATATTAAGATATAAAGACTTCAAAATTAAATACAGGAAGGCAGAAATAGTAAATGCTTTCTTTTCAGATCACAATGCAATAAAAGCTACATTCAACAAAAAGTTAGGTGTAAATAGACCAAAAAGTAATTGGAAACTAAACAATCTCATCTTAAAGAATGATTGGGTGAAACAGCAAATTATAGACACAATTAATAATTTTACTCAAGGTAATGACAATGGTGAGACATCATACCAAAATTTATGGGATGCAGCCAAAGCAGTAATAAGGGGAAATTTTATATCCTTAGAGGCTTACTTGAATAAAATAGAGAAAGAGAAGATCAATGAATTGGGCCTGCAACTTAAAAAGCTAGAAAAAGACCAAATTAAAAACCCCCAATCAATTACTAAACTTGAAATTCTAAAATTAAAAGGAGAAATTAATAATATAGAAAGTAAAAAAAGATTAAACTAATAAATAAAACTAAGAGTTGGTTTTATAAAAAAAAAAACAATAAAATCGATAAACCTTTGGTAAATCTGATTAGAAAAAGGAGAGAAGGAAATCAAATTAGTAGTCTTAAAAATGAAAAAGGAGAACTTTCCACCAATGAAGGGGAAATGAAAGAAATAATAAGGGGTTACTTTGCGCAACTTTATGCCAATAAATTTGATAACCTAAATGAAATGGATGACTATCGAACAAAAATATAGGCTTCCCAGATTGTCAGACGAGGAAGTAAATTGCTTAAATAGTCCCATTTCAGAAAAAGAAATAGAACAAGCTATTAATCAACTCCCTAAAAAAAAATCCCCAGGACCAGATGGATTTACATGTGAATTCTACGAAACATTCAAAGAACAATTAGCCCCCATGTTTTATAAACTATTTGAAAAAAATAGGGAATGAAGGACTCCTACCAAACTCCTTTTATGACACAGACATGGTACTGATAACTAAACTAGGTAGGTTGAAAACAGAGAAAGAAAATTATAGACCAATCTCCCTAATGAATATTGATGCTAAAATCTTAAATAAGATATTAGCAAAAGGACTACAGAAAATCATTGCCAGGATAATATACCATGATCAAGTAGGATTTATACCTGGAATGCAGGGGTGGTTCAATATTAGGAAAACTATCAGTATAATTGGCCATATTAATAATCAAATTAACAAAAACCCTATGATCATCTCAATAGATGCAGAAAAAGCATTTGATAAAATCCAACATCCATTCCTATTAAAAACTCTTGAGAGTATAGGAATAAATGGACTTTTCCTTAAAATAATCAGTAGCATCTATTTAAAACCAGCAGTAAGCATCATATGTAACAGCGACAAATTGCAACCATTCCCAATAAGACCAGGAGTGAAACAAGGTTGCCCACTATCACCGTTACTGTTTAATATTGTATTAGAAATGCTAGCTTTGGCAATAAGAGTTGAGAAAGAGATTAAAGGAATAAGAATAGGCAACAAGGAAACCAAATTATCACTCTTTGCTGATTATATGATGGTATACTTAGAGAACCCTAGAGACTCCACTAAACAGTTATTAGAAACAATCCACACCTTTAGCAAAGTTGCAGAATACAAAATAAACCCACATAAGTCATCAGCATTCTTATATATCACTAACAAAACCCAACAGTTAGAATTACAAAGAGAAATTCCATTTAAAGTAACTACTGATTGTTTAAAATATTTAGGAATCTATCTGCCAAGGTAAAATCAGAAACTTTATGAGCAAAACTACAAAACACTTTCCACACAAATTAAGTCTGATCTAACCAACTGGAAAAATATTAAGTGCTTTTGGATTGGACGAGCAGATATAATAAAGATGACCATACTACCTAAACTAATCTATTTATTTAGCACTATATCAATCAGACTTCCAAAAAAACTATTTTGATGACTTAGAAAAAATAACAACAAAGTTCATATGGAAAAACAAAAGGTCAAGAATTTCAAGGGAATTCATGAAAAAAAAATCAAATAAAGGTGGCTTAGCTGTAACAAATCTAAAATTATATTATAAAGCAGCAGTTACTAAAACAATCTGGTATTGGCTAAGAAATAGACTAGATGATCAATGGAATAGGTTAAGTTCAAAGGGCAAAACAGCCAATAACTTTAATAATATAGTGTTTGACAAAACCAAAGACCCCAGTTTTTGGGATAAGAATGCATTATTTGACAAAAATTGCTGGGAAAATTGGAAATTAGTATGGCAGAAAATAGGCATTGACCCACACTTAACACTGTACACCAAGATAAGTTCAAAATGGGTTCATGACCTAGGCATAAAGAATGAGATTATAAATAAATTGGAAGAGCATAGGATAGTTTACCTCTCAGACCTATGGAAGAGGGAGGAATTTATGACCAAAGAAGAACTGGAGATCACTATTGACCACAAAATAGAAAATTTTGATTATATCAAATTGAAAAGTTTTTGTACAAACAAAACAAATGCAGACAAGATTAGAAGGGAAAGAATACATTGGGTGTGATGACCACATATTTAAAATCAGCCGGAGTCAGGAATTCAAGTTCAGAGAAAAATCTTCAATCTTTATTGAAGTGAAGAGGTGAAAAAGGATTGTGATAGCAATATGGGCAAGAAAGATTGTGATAGCAATATGGGCAGCTGCGACAGGAAGCCAGCTAGCAGAGGGGGATTGGAGATGAAGGGCTGCTGCGATAGCAATACGAGCAGCTGTGTCAAGATGCCAGGCAGCAGTCTCTCCTTCCTCTTCCCTTTCCACTCCCTTGCCTCCATCAACCAAAAACGTCATTTCCTATACAACACATCAGGACTTGCACAAAGAGTGGGTGGGGGCCATTTTTTCTCCAAGCATATATATTAATAGAGTATGGTCCAATTACTATTTTGCCTCACCTGCTTGGGACCTCAGTGCATCAACTGAAGCCTCAGCCCATTACATCTCCTGCTTTCTTTTGTTTTAGAACACAGGTGATCATGCCATCCCTGACTCCTCAGGGAGGTCAGAGCCCCCAAGGGGAGGTGATCACATCCTCCCTGACTTCTCAGCAAAGGAGGTGAAAGCATAGAAAAGGAGGTGATCATGACCCCCCTGACTTCTCAGGAAGGTTGCTGAAAGCACTAAAAAGGAGATAATCTTTCTCTCCCTGACATCTCAGGAAGGGAAATGAAAAGCCCCAAAGGGAAGTGGGGGTTGCTAGCGGGTTTCTGGGCTGAAGGGTCTTATTATGCACAAACCCATCAGCATAGAGGTATTACACAAGCACATAGCAATAATGCAGAGGCTATTAGTGATGACTCTCTCCACAGTCAGTGCAGGCTTGATATGGTGTAACAAACATGAATTATACACCCAAGTAATGGTATAACAAACAATATAAATCAACATGGTGTTGTAAAAGATTGCCAGAAGTCCTAGAAGGAAAGTATGTAAACAGCAGTGACACATATGCCTTCTTCAACAGCCAAGAGATAGTCCAAATCCTTGTCCATTGCTTCACATATCAGGGAATCCAATGATCCCCTCAAGTTTTTGAAGTCCTGCAAGAGTCTTTTTATATCTTAGGGAATCCAATGATTCCAGCAGCTTTTGAAGTCTTGTTAAGAGTCTTATAATTTCTCAGAAAATCCAATGATTCCTGAGGGCTTTCAAGTCTTATGTCTGAAAGAATCCGATGACTCCTGAGGGTTTTAAAGTCCTACAACAATCTTATGTCTCAGAGAATCCAATGATTCCTGAGGGTTTTGAAGGTCAACGATTTTCTATGTCCATGAGTCAAATGCCATAACTGCCATGCTCTTTCTTTCTTTTTTTTTTTTTTCTCCTTCCTTTTTTTTTTTTTAAATTTTTATTTAATAATTACTTTATATTGACAGAATCCATGCCAGGGTAATTTTTTTACAACATTATCCCTTGCACTCGTTTCTGTTCCGATTTTTCCCCTCCCTCCCTCCACCCCCTCCCCTAGATGGCAAGCAATCCTATATATGTTGGATATGTTGCCGTATATCCTAGGTACAATATATGTTTGCAGAACCGAACAGTTCTCTTGTTGCACAGGGAGAATTGGATTCAGAAGGTATAAATAACCCAGGAAGAAAAACAAAAATGCAGATAGTTCACATTCGTTTCCCAGTGTTCTTTCTTTGGGTGTAGCTGCTTTTGTCCGTCATTTATCAATTGAAACTCAGTTAGGTCTCTTTGTCAAAGAAATCCACTTCCATCAAAATATGTCCTCATACAATATCATTGTCGAAGTGTATAATGATCTCTTGGTTCTGTTCATTTCACTTAGCATCAGTTCATGTAAGTCTCACCAGTCCTCTCTGTATTCATCCTGCTGGTCATTTCTTACAGAACAATAATATTCCATAACATTCATATACCACAATTTACCCAGCTATTCTCCAATTGATGGGCATCCATTCATTTTCCAATTTCTAGCCACTATAAATAGGGCTGCTACAAACATTTTGGCACATACAGGTCCCTTTCCCTTCTTTAGTATTTCTTTGGGATATAAGCCCAATAGAAACACTGCTGGATCAAAGGGTATGCACAATTTGATAACTTTTTGGGCATAATTCCAGATTGCTCTCCAGAATGGTTGGATTCGTTCACAACTCCACCAACAATGTATTAGTGTCCCAGTTTTCCCACATCCCCTCCAACATTCATCATTATTTTTTCCTGTCATCTTAGCCAATCTGACAGGTGTGTAATGGTATCACAGAGTTGTCCTAATTTGCATTTCTCTGATCAATAATGATTTGGAACACTCTTTCATATGAGTGGTAATAGTTTCAATTTCATCCTCTGAAAATTGTCTGTTCATATCCTTTGACCATTTATTTTGGAGAATATTGCCATGCTTTTTCAATGGTGAGCACAATCAGCAACAGGACAACCCAATATTTCTTGGGTCTTCTCCTTCATTTCAAGGGTCTGCTCCGTCTCTCTGCGATGGACAAAGCGAATACGGTCCGTTGGCATCCATCTGATTCCTTCTCCACCTGTAGAGATACAAGCAAACCCTCTCCCCCAAGCAGTTAGCCTATCTGGTCCCTTCCATTCACCACTTTCTGGGTCTCTCCACATCACCTGACGATTATCTAAAGATAGTGGAGCTGCTCGCACTGGACACTGCCCTTCCGGTGGGTTATAAAATCTGTCTGCTGGAGCCAGTGCATCTTTTTCAAAAATAAAGAAGTTAATAGTATAAAGTGCTAGATTTAGTAGTTCTCTAGGGTTACCTGTGGCTCCCCCTTTCTTTTGTTTTTGGAGCAGTGTCTTAATGTCTCTGTTTCTCATCTCTACTATTGCTTGTCCTTGAGGATTAAAGGGTATGCCAGTGGTATGTAAAATCTTATACTGTGCACAAAAGTGTGCAAAATATTTGGAGGTATATTCAGGACTATTGACTGTTTTTATTGCTTGTGGCACATCCATAATGGCAAATGCTTGCGTGAGAAATTCAGTGACCACTCGGGCTGTCTCTTTTGCTGCTCGTATTGCAAAAAAGGATCCTGAAAAGGTGTCTACCACAACATGGATAAAAGACAGTCCACTGAAAGATTTATAATGGGTCATATCCATTTGCCAGATTTCGTTGGGTCTCAAACCACGAGGGTTCTTCCCTAGAGGCATTGTAGGAGTGTGGAAAGGAAGGCAATCTGTACAACTTTTTACTATGTTCCTACCTTCCTCTTTTGTTATCCCAAATTGTAAACACAAAGCTCGAGCAGCCTGATGGTATTTAGAATGGGATTCCTGGGCCTCCTAAAATAAAGGTGTACTGTACTCATAGGAGTGGCTGAATGCTGGGGGGGGGGGGGGAGGTGCTGGTGCTGTCACTTCCCCTCCCACTACCCCTCCTCCCTCCATCCCAAAGGGTGGAGTTGAGGGAGGAGAGTCAATTACCTGCTCCTTAGGTGGAGCTGAAGCTGCCTTAGATTCACCCCATTGTTGAGCCTCACTTAAGTCTCCATGCCCTGTGGGGATATGGTCATTAAATCTGTTCTTTGTCTTCCTCCTTTATCTCAGGCTTCCCCATTTAGCTATTCCTTGAATTTTTTTTTTCCTTTTCTTCTAGAATTTATATGGTTTCTTAAGGCCAACTCTATTATATTATATAAATAGAATACCTCCATGGAAATTGAATGAGGACTGTTTTCATTGTAATATGCAGAGAGCTGTTGACCAATCAATGCCAAATTATCTGAAGAGAATTGCTCTTCCTCTAAGAACCAAGGGGAGGTGTGTTTTAATGTACCAAGAGGTCTAGCTGTTCTTTCCCAAGTTATAAGTAGCCCTTGATCTTCTATCAGCTTAAGCAGGCCTTCTATAATCCCTGGGTGGAGCTGGGGGTGGGAGGGTTGGGGTGGGGGATGGAGAATCTTTAGCTAGGATCTGTCGCATTTCAGTCAAAAAAAGTTACTAGTTTAGTCTTTAAGAAAATAAGTTCCCTGTTTGTCTTATACTCACCTAAGTTCCTGGTCACAGGAGACTTCTTCAGTGAAAGTAGGGTCCTTGGTTCCCACGCTTGGGTGCCAAATGTGATGACTGTGTATTTAAAATCAGCCGGAGTCAGGTATTCAGGTTAAGGGGAATGACCAGGGATGCTGAGTCCTGGCCTCTCCAACCTAGCCTCTCCAACAGTAGTTTCCCCCTAAACCCCATGCTCTAGAGTAAGCCTCAGTTTCTCTCTAGAAAAGGGTATGATTTATTTCAACATGGCATGGGGACAGCAGTCCACACAGGAAAGAGTTTAAAACTTAGAAAGGGAGATAAGAGCCATTGCCATTTTGCTCCCAGGGGCCTATGTACTTTATCTTAGGTCTCAAATAGTTAACTACCATTTCAGAAATTTCAAGCAATCTAGGATAATCGAATTTTAGAGGAGGAAGAGGAGTTTTCTCCCAAAAATGTGACCTAAATTAGTATGTATTTAAATCTAAATGGCATATAATAGAATTATTTTCAATTGATGCATTTGGGAATAAGATTTTAGAAATATATGTGCATTAATACTTTAGTATTGCTACTAGAAATTTAAATCTGTATTTGATTTGATTTTAAGTTTAAA
>NC_067400.1:69682-97695 GCF_016432865.1 Antechinus flavipes
AGTCTTAGGGTTACCTCAGGTTACCTCACTGAGTAATGAAATAGGCAGAACTGTCTCTGAAGTTCCTGAGATTTTTAAAATTTTATGTTAGGGAAAGGCCTGGAATTTTTTATTAAGTGAAGTGGATATGAGTCCTTTAGATATTATCGTACCCTTCTCACAGCATTCCAGTGTTCTAGAAAAGGAAATAGAATTTGAGGACATGGAGTCTGTGCCTACAGTACTGACTAGAGAGAGAGGAGGAGAAGGAGGAGAAGGTGGAAGAGAAAAAGGAGGAGAAGAAGAAGGAGGAAAGAAGAAGGAAGAGGAAGAGGAGGGGAAGGAAGAGGAGAAGGAGGAGAAAGAGGAGAGGAGGAAGAAGAGGAAGAGGAGGAAGAAAAGGAAGAGGAGGAAGAGGAGGAGGAGGAAGAGGAAGGGAAGGAAGAGGAGAAGGAGGAGAAAGAGGAGAGGAGGAAGAAGAGGAAGAAGAGGAAGAGGAGGAAGAAGAGGAAGAGGAGGAAGAGGAGGAGGAGGAGGAGGAAGGGAAGGAGCAGGAGGGGGAGGAGAAGAAAAGAAGAAAAGCAGAAAAAAGCAGAAAAGAAGAAGAAAAGAAAGAAGAAAAGTAGAAAAAAACAGAAAAGAAGAAAGAAAAAGAAAAAATAATAATAATAAAATGAAAGTAGTTCCTCTATGGGAAGCAGTGCTTACATTTTCCCATTTGCAATCAGATACCCTTCAATATTCATGAGCATATTCCAGCAAGCTGCCTATTAACAATCTCCCTTTATTGATAGACTACAGGTTCTTTAAAGTGCCTCCTATATTAATACTTATTCATAGTACAAATTTGTCTTTTGTTTGATTTGTTGTTCTTTGAGTTGTCTAACTCTTTATAACTCATTTGTGCTTTTCTTGGTGAAGATATTGGAGTAATTTGCCATTTCCTTTTCTAGCTCATTTTACATACAAAATGAAGCTAACAGCTTTAAAAGACTTGCTTAGGTCACACTGCTAGCAAATATGAGTCAGGCTTTGAACTCCCAAAGACTCATCTTCTTGACTTCAGATTCAGCATATTCATTATACTATCTAGCTACTGGTCTATTCACTAAAATTTACTAAAAATAGACAATTTCAAGCCCATTCAATGAAATAAAGATCAAAATGGGATAATTTGCAAAGTTAAAATGATTTAAATTGTAACAAAATATATCAGATTATATGTGTTAAGTATTATATAACTGATTAACTTATCCTTTATGTCACTGCCACCAAGAATCCAAATAATTCAACACTAATATCATTAATTTTTATTGTTCATTGTGAATGCAGTAAAATAAATGACTATAAAGAAAAGTATGAAATGTATCCTTAGTGTTTTACAGTACCAACTTTCTTGTCATTTGTGTGTCCATCCAATCTAACCTATTTTGAAACAAAATAGTAATATGATTAACGTAATAAACTGTTTTTAAAAAGCCCTTTAAACTACCTAAGTATTCTTAGGATTTTTGTTGTTGTTATTCATGTATAGGATACAAATGTCCTTCGTTATTTATGAAGCTTAGAAAAAGGTGAAAGAACACAGCATCTAGAGTGATTTGGGTTGATAATGAATGTTGCTGTTTTGAGGATATATACTCTAATTTCCCACATGAACTCAATTATAAAGCTCTGTCTGAAAGAAGATAAGTTTTCCACCTTTTTTGTCCTGTTAGCTGACCTTTACAACTGAACATGCACCAAAAAAAAAAAAAAACTGGATACAGGGGGGTAAGAACTAACAATAATACAACAGAAACAATAATACAAAATTATAAATATGTAAAATAAAAAATATAAAATAAAACAATAATACAAATAGGAGTCTTAGCATGCAGGTGTCTGCTAATATTAGGTTTTTAAAGGAGGTTGGTTAGCAAAAATACTATCTTTCATAAGTGGGCAATGTGTCAGCAAGTATAATGAGATGTTTAAATTGTAAATCTATAGCATACATGGCAGATAGCAGTAGAATAGGAGTCAGGAAGACTTGAGTTTGAATCCTACCTTAGACACTTTTTAACCATAAGACTCTGGACAGATCATTGAACTTCTTTCAGCCTCAGTTTTTTCATTGGTTAAATGGAGTTAATAATGACACTTACCTTCCAGGAGTGTTGTAAGAATCACATGAAGATAACATGTAAAGAGTGTTTTGTAAGCCTTAAAGAGCTACATACATACTAGTTATTGTTGCAGGTCCTATCGTCATTATCATCATCATCATCATCATCATATTTCTTGTTTAATTTAGTACTCTTTGCCGTCACCTTTGGACAATTTTGAAATTTCTCTCTGTCAATCAAACTTGCTCTTCTGTAGTAAATCCAGCAGGTTTGATTAAGCCCACCTGCCCTGGCTCTTATTTTCTCCACATGTATGACAATCCTTTTATCTTATATCTTAATTTTTTCAGCTTTTACCATCATTTGTTGACCACAGATTTATTTCTTGCACTCCTGTTCACTTTCTGTGTCAATTTTGCCAGATTTCCCTACCACCAATGGATGGAAAATTTCCTTTTTAGATTACAAAGTGAGCTTTAATCTTTGCTTGATCAGTTCTGACTGGCAGGATACCCACTCCCTTCATGTCTTATCTTTAATAACAATCTTGTTCCTATAACTGTAATCTCGGACACCTTAGAGAGACTGAGACTCAGTTTAATGTTGCCAGCTTCCATCATTCATTATCCCAAGTTTGTCTAGAAACCTCCTGTATAGGTAATAGAACAAACTGATTCAGAAACCTGTTTTGAACAGTTCTAAGAGTCATTTTGATTGTTGAATGGTTGGGATAACTTATACTGTCCTGTGACCTTCATATATTTATAGATGACATAACTACAGTAACATATAAAACTAAAATATGTGTCATGCTTTGAGGAAACCTACGATCCACATTCAAAATATGTCAATTTAGCTTTCATAAAATATTGTCATTTAGTAAGTATTAGTTGAGTGTTAGAAGATGAGAGTGTGGGGAATTTACATTTGTGGAAGAAAACCACAGCATTGCTATTTAGATTACCAAATCAAATTTTAATGAATTTCTTAGTAGGATGTTGCACGATACCATGATATGTGTGAAATGAAAAGAATAATTAGTTTGTTATCCTTTAAAAATGATTCCTCACCATCTCACATTACTTGAAAGATCTATTCTCTCAAAATTATTATTCAACTATCAATCACATGTAACTGTGAATTAATCATAGTGACCAAAACATTCTTATTGATGCCAATCCTCATTATTAGTTATAAATCACAGGACATAAAACTATTAAATAGATTATAAACCTACTAGTAAAGACAGAGGTTTTCCTGAAAAAGGAACATCTGCAAAGGGCTATCAAACCATGCATACCCTTTGATCCAGCAGTATTTCTAGTGGGCCTGTATCCCAAAGAGATCATTAAAAAGGGAAAAATGCCCACCTGTGCAAAACTGTTTGTGGCAGCCCTTTTTGTAGTGGCAAGGAACTGGAAACTGAGTGGATGCCCATTAATTGGAAAATGGCTGAATAATGTAATGGAATATTATTGTTCTATAAGAAATGATCAGCAGGATGATTTCAGAGAGGCCTGGGGAGACTTATATGAACTGATGCTAAAAGAAGTGGATGGAACCAAGAGAACATTATACATAGCAACAACAAGATTATGTGATGATCAATTGTGATGGACTCAGATCTTTTCAAAAATGAGGTGATTCAGGCCAATTTTATAGGACTTATGATGGAAAAAGTCATCTGCATTCAGAAATATAACTGTGGAAAGTGAATGTGGATCACAACGTAATATTTGCACCTTTTTTGTTGTTATTTGCTTGCTTTTTTATTTCTCATTTTTTTACTTTTTGATCTGATTTTTCTTGTGTAGCATGATAAATATGGAAATATACATAGAAAATTTGCATATGTTTAACATATATTGAATTGCTTGCTGTCTAGGGGTAGGAGGCTAAAAGAAGGAAGGGAGAAAAACTTGGAGCACAGCGTTTTGCAAGGGAAATGTTGAAAACTATCTTCGCATTTTGAAAATTTTTTTGAAAATTAAAAGCTATTATTTAAAAAATTAAATCAAAAAAGAAAAAAGGAGAAATCTTAAATAAGAATAAAAATCTATACTGCATACTTTTTTCAGTAAAAGAAAAATTTTAGGGGTAGCTAGGTGGCACAGTGAATGGAACACCAGCCCTGAAGTTAAGAGGATCTGAGTTCAAATCTGGCTTCAGACATTCAACACTTCTTAGCTGTATGACCTTGGACAAGTCACTTAACCCCAATCACCTCATCAAAAAATAAAAATAAAAAATAAAAAATAAAGATTTTAATTATATTTTTAAAACTTTACATTCCTACATTTTAGAACTTACAAAGTGCTTTGCTCATGGCAACCCCCTGAGGTAAGTAATATGTGTATGGGGATAAAGAGAAAGAAAGAAAATATTTATTAAGAATCTATGATGTTGACCCACATGTACAAAAATGTTTGTAGCAGCTCTTTTTGTAGTAGCAAAGAATTGGATAATGAGTTGATGCCCATCAATTGGGGAATGGCTGAATAGCTTTTGTTATATGAAAATAATGGAATATTATTCTTCTATGAAAAATGATGAGCAAGCTGATTTTAGAAAGACCTAGAAAGATTTATATGAACTGAATGAAATAGGAAAACATTGTACACAGTAACAGAAAGATTGGGTGATGACAAATTATGAAAGACTTGATTCTTCTCAGTAGTTCAGTGATTCAAGGCAATCCTAATAAACTTTGGATAGAAAATGCCATCTTCATCCAGAGAGTAAACTATGGAGATTGAATCAATGTGTTGTAAATCAACACATCAACGCATATTTGTTCACTTTTTTCCTTCTGCCATATTTTTTCCATTTTGTTTGTTTTCTCTCTACTAACATGATTCATAATGAAATATGTATTTAAAAAGTTAATAAACATGTAAAAATTAAATTATAATACATAATAAGTGGGGAAGAATCTACAATGTTGGGGCAGCTAAATAGTGCCATAATCTATAAAGCATTGGCCTTCAAGTCAGGAGGACCTGAGTTCAAAACTGGTCTCAGAAATTTACTAACTATATGACCCTGAACAAGTCACTTACCCCTAATTGCCTCCAAAAAAAAAAAAAATAAAGTCTACAATATACCAAGTACTATTTTAAGCATTTTACAAATGTGTTTTGATCCCCATTTTACAAATCCTACAAAGTTTAATTCAACAAACATTTATTAAGTTCTTACTACAGAGGGGAGCCCAAAAAAGTTTCTGCCCTTGAGACTTACTTTTTACTGTAATGACCTAATAGATGTAGCTGAGTAAATATAAAGTTAATTCAAGTAATTTCAATAAGGTGAAAATATCAATATCTGGGAATATAAGTGGAATATGAATCAAGGTCATAGGATTATTTATTGCATATAGAATATTAGAACTGGAAGGAGCTACAGGTATTATTGAGTCCTTACACCATTTATTTAATGTATGTAGAAACTGGAGCCCAGGCAGTATCTTATATATTTTAGAAATGTCAGTAGCATTATATATCATCTTGTTTAATCCAATTGTTTTGTTCATTTTCCTTTTTTAATTATAATTGAGTTTTCTTATTAAATTGATTTTAAATGTAAATGTGAAATGGAAAAATTAAAAAAAAAAACATTTCCATGTGCACAGCAGAACATAGGAAAGGATTCAAAAATATAAAACAATAAATTTCCATTTCAAGAAAGCCTATATGTACACAGTTTTCAGAGCTGTCCCTCTTTTCTTTACTTCCTTGTAGGTTTTCTTTTGTTTTTCCATTGTGCACTTTTTACTTAATTTTTCCCCTTCCTTCCCTTCTCCCAAGAAGACTACAATTAAACATGGATATAAATATATGTATAAATATGTGTAGATACACATACACATAGACATACATATACATATATATTTATAATCATATACACATATACATTCATATGCATCAATCTAAGACTACATTATGCTTATTGCTTAATAATAAATGAAAAAAGTCTCAGAGATGGGAATCAGCATGTCCAAGATCACCCAGCTAGAAAGTAGAAAAATGAAGACTTGTTCCAAGTCAGAGGAAGCGCACAGTAGAAAGATTGTAGGGCTTGGAATCAAGAAGACTTGAGTTCAAATTCAGCCTCAGATGCTTATTTTCTGTGTGATTCTAGGCAAGTCATTTAACCCTGTTTGCCTCAGTTTTTATCATCTGTAAAAATGAGCTAGAGAAGGAAGTTGCAAAGTGCTCCATCTTTGCCAAGAAATCCTCAAATAGGGTTATGAAGAGTTAAACATGAGTGAAATTACTCAACAACAACTTCTGATTCCAAATTCAGTGTTCTTTCCATGGTGTGAGGAAAAACTTCCTGGTGAGCCCACTAAGGCTCAGAAAAGTTATTTGACTTTTTTGTGATCCCAGAGAAGGTGTCAGAGCTTTGACTGGAGCCCAGGTCTGTGAAGACCGAGTTAGCACCCTGGATACCTTAGAATCAGCCAGAGTCAGGATAAGCAAAAGTCCTTGGTCTTTAGGAGTAGGAGTAAATTGGATGGACGCAGGATCTCCACCACTTTCCTTCTTTATCTCCCACCCAGAAATGACCCTGGCTAATCTTGCTCCACCCTCTAGTCTCTCCTACAATTCTTCGCATACAACAATTATCAAGCCAGCACAGGATAGTGGGAAGGGCAATTTTCCAAACATATGCTTATAGAGTATTGTCTAATCGGTAATTAGCCTTAAGTGCTTGATTGTCCAACCTCAGTGCATTAATTCAAGTGTTTCAGCCTTTTACACACGTCTATACCAATTCCAAGACAATATCAATCAATCAATTATCAAAGATTTATTAGGTGTCTACCATGTGGCAAGCATTGTGCTAGATGTTAAGGATAAAAATGTAAAGAATAAAATAAGAGAATATTTCTCCTTCATGCATCCTCTCAGAATCTTTAAATTCTAGAAACTCAGATGCTTCTATTGCATTATCTAAATCTCAAAACATAAAAACAAAACTTGGAAACTAGTTGAAACACAAAGGGAAATCTTCAGAATAGCAGCTATTTAAAACTTCTCTCATTAGGATAGGTCTATGTAAAACTCATTTGTGGTTTTGAGTGAGTAAAACATGCTAGATGATTAATACTAACTGAATATAAAAGTGATTTTAATTTTCATTCTAGTACTTCCTCTAAGGAAAGGCACAAGAAAATCAGACATATTGAGAATGCAGCTGTCTATTTAAAAAAAAAAAAATCCTTCAAGGAGTCTGTGAGACGGAATCTTAGTAAATCACAAATCTGACAAGGAACTTCTATTTCTGATCCATTGGAAGACCACATGCCTGTAACTTATTATAGAACTCCCAGTTCTGTGACATTCATAGAATGCACTGTGAAGACTGAGGAACTGTCACAGAGTACCAAGAGCACAGCTCTGGGAATCATGGAGTTTAGAACTGGAAGGAGCTTAAGGGAAAATGTAGTCCAGTGGTCCCCAAGGAGTTTGGTTTCTTGATCCTCTTTTATCAACAATAGAAATGCATTGTGAATCCTCTGGATAATTTAATAGACCACTCATAATATTCCTTACAATTATTTACTGGTTGGACTATTGTTACAAATCCCCAAGGAGGTCAAGAACCACTGATAGGAATGCTTCATCTACCTTTTTCATTTCCAAGATGGGGAGACCTGAAGAGATCACCTGAAGAGGTGATCTATAAGTCATTGTGTATCTTAAACAAGATACAGCAGATTAGATTTAAAACCAGAACTTCTGAATACATATCGAGTATGCTTTTAACCACACTGCCTATAATCAGAAACCATCCACCTAACAAATGCTAATTGAACTGAATTGGTTGGTATCAACATTAGTAGCTGTGTGACCTTAGGAAAGTCATATGACAGGGTCTCCATTTCCTCATCTGAAAAATGAAAGATTTTCACTAAAATATTGCTATCTTCCCTTTTGGTTCTAACATGCCATGTGTATTAAGTTGGAACATATTCTTTTTTTTTTTAAGAGGGGCAATGAAAATGGGGGTGCAATCAGTCTGTACTCATTTCATTTTGTTTCCATATGAAGAATCTGAACATTCTATTTGTGAAATCGTGAAAAGATCAACTTCAATTGTGTTAATTACAAAGAATATACATATTTCATTATGCAAGACTAGCTAGGAATTCATTTTCTAACCCATCCATTAGTGAAATATTGGCTGCACATATTAGTGCCTGTGTTAAACAAATTATTCATATTTAAAGATCATTTTCACTGCTTTGTAGCACTTAGAAATGATAATTTTGTTTATGCTAAAAATATTGATGTAGCTGAACCCTCCAGTGTATACTTCAGATAAAATATGCCAAGAACAATTTTAACCAAGTTGAACTGGCTTGAAAATGAAATCATTTACCATATGCCATGTATGGACTGTGCCATCAATTAAAGTAGCCTTGCCATTTTCATAAAATTTTATAGAATCATTAATCTCACCACTAGAGCAGTATTATTATAACTTTTAAAACTAGATTTAATCAAAATAAATAAATAAAAAGATGAAAAAAAAAAATGAGACTCAATGAGATTAAATCTTTTAGCTGAAATCCTGCAGGATGAGATGTGGGATATTGAGATAAAGTATGAAAACAGAATCCATGCCTACTGCCCACTAGTGGAGCCTTCTTATGACTAAATCACACTACCTCTTAGGCATAGGTCATTTACCAAATAAATGAAAGTGATTTAAAAAACTATAAAAAACTTTCAATTACTCAAGCAAACATCCACACTTGGCATAAATAATATAATAAGAGATTTATAGGAAATGACACTTCATCCTCTCTCATCTTAACTCATTGAATATAGTCCAAGCAGGAAATCCTAACCTAATTAAAGGAGTTTAAATTTGTCTTATTCTGTCCTTGATAGAAACAGAAAGCATTTGATCCCTAATCGTGACATATTTGAAAACTAATAATAAGGGCTCTTCTATTTCAAGTTCTCAGGTTTTGTTTTCATATTAGTTGGTCAATTTCACATTAGATGTTCTTCAGATTTTTCTTTTTTTACAGAAAAGAATGTTTTATTATAAACTTTAAAATGATAATAATTTCAAAGTATAAAGAACAGAAAAAGATTAGAAATAAAACCACAATTCTATTATATAGAGCATGATTTTGAAGCATGTATTTACCAAGATGGTATCAACACTACCTTCAGTCCCTGTAAACTTTTGCTTTCTTGTGTATATATTATTTTCTATAACATTTGCAAACTTTTCTTTCTTATTTTTTTTTCTTAAGCAATACTATTATTAACTACCCATTCCCTCAGCTCCTTGCTTCACTCAAAGCCCACCTTTGTAATAAGTTTAGTGAAGCAAGACAAATTCACTCATGGACCATATCTAAACTTGAATATCTTATTCAGTACCTCTCCAGTCCATAACATCTCTGCTAAGAGATGAGAAGCATGCTTAATCATTATTCAAAAATTATGATTAATCATTGTATCTATCAGAATTCTCAAGTCTTTCAAAGTTAGTTTTCTTTACATAATTTTGATGATTATGTAAATTGTTCTTCTAGTTCCCTTTAATTCTCTGATTAATAACTCTGAATTAGATAATACAAACTTTTCACATTTCTTTGTAACTCATCATTTCATTCTTTCTTATGGTTCAGTAATATTCAATTACATTCATATTCAATGATTTGTTCACCCATTCTCCAATCGATGAGCACCTACTTCGTTTCTAGCTCTTTGCTACAAAAAAAAAGTGCTCTTATCAATAGATTTTAATTAATTTATTTTTCCCCTTTGTCTTTGGTCCTTTAGGGTAATTGGCCAGAAGTTATAACACCAGATCCAACAAATGAAGTGACTTTGGGATTCTAGCTCAAAACTGCTCTCCAAAATGGTTGGCCAAATTAACAATTCCACAAACAGTGCATTAGTTGGCCCGGTCTTCCCAGATTTCCTATAACTATTGTAATTTTTTTTTTTTGTTATTGTCAGTTGGATGGGAGTGAAATGAAACCTCAGTGATGCTTTAATTTGCATTTTTCTTATGATTAGTAATTTGGAACATTTTTAATATGGTTGTGATAACTTTCATTTCTTTTTTTTTGAAAACTGTCAGTCATATCCTTTGACTATCTGTCGGGTAATGGCTCTTGTTTTTATATGTGTTAATGAATTGTCCATATAGTTTGCATTCCAGATCTTTGTCAGAGAAATTCACAACAAAGATTATTTTCCCACTTTGTTGTTTCTCTTCTAAATGTATTGATTTTGACTGAGCAAAAAAAAAAATTCAATTTTAGGTCATAGAAATTGGCTTTATCTTTATTCTTATGTTCTTCTCTATCTCTTATTTGGTCAAGAACTTTCTACTTACTCATATTTATGAAAGTTATCTTCTTACCTTTCCTCTACTTTGTTAATGATATGACCTTTTATACCTAATCATATATCCATTTGAAGTCCATTGTACTATATGCAGTAAGATATTGATATAAAACTAACTCTCAAACTACTTTCAATAACAAATTCACTATATGACCTTGTGCAAATGATTTCATTCATCTAGCTCTCTTTTTTTTTTATTTCTCAAGTAAAGTGACTTATCTACATCAACTAATTCATCAGAAGCATACATTAAACATCTTCTGTGTACAAGGGACTTGCTAGGTAATAAAGATACAGAACCAAATGCAAAACAAACTTTTCAAGGAGTTTATTATGAACTTTATGATCATAAAAAATTCAAAATATAAAGAACAGAAAAATAAGATTAGATATAAAACCATCTATAAAAGACAAAAGTCTTTGTTCTTAAGAAGCTTGCATTCTAAATGATTCTAAGACCCCTTCTACCTCTTATTCTCCTTGATTCTGTATCCTAATTTAATCTATACTGTTTCATATAGAACTTATTTTCAGGTTGTATATGTCTATGTTTTCCTTCAAATCCTGCATAACTATCTTTTAGTCAATTACAATTAAGGAGTCATATTCTTTTACTTTGGGTTTAGATAAAATGTTAAGGGACTTTGGAAGAACCCAAGATTTTTATATTTTAAACAAGTTAATTGAACTCTGTGATGTAATGAATGAAAGGCTAAGGTAGGATTCATGATAGTTACTGCTTTCTCAAGTCTATAGCAGAGAGATATCCTCCCTACTAAGAGGATGTTCTCATCTAGCTTTATCTGTATGCCCCATGGTGACAAAGATTTGCTACTCACTTCATAGTTGGCCCCATATGATGACTTCTGGAAATAAGAACTATTTTTAAAATAATGTCTATTTACCTATTAATAAGGCTATCAAATTTGGTAAAGCAGAAGAACAAATGACTTTACATTTTTTGCTTAAGGTTAATGATATTTTTTAATCCTGAGAGCAATCCTGTCATGTGTGAAAAGAGAATTTTTGCAAATTAAAAAAAAAACACACTGAAAAATGAATTCAAGCCGGAAATCTTGAGGATAAACTCATTTTAAATTTTAACCAGGCATATGTCCACCTGAAGGCTCTTCTAGACAGGAAGGAGACAGAAAGTAAAACATTACTTTTTCCTGTGTGTGATATGATCAGCATTTTTTCTTTCGATGATTAGTAGCATTTCTCCAATTTAAAATAAATTCCTGTCTGAACAAAGGTGCCCTATTAGTCGGAGATTAATACAATCTATTTAGGTGATTTTTCTGGAGTTGTACATGGATGGCGTACATTGTACTTTTCATTGAACTAATTAAGGAAACTGATAGGAAAATTGGGGGCAAACTAAATTGCATACTTTTATAATGTAAGGAGAATATTTCATAAAACATTACATTGCTATTTCACATTAACAAGAGAAAGGATCTGAACATGTAATGAGGTTGTTAGTAACTTTTGCTTCACTTTATAACAAACACTATGATAACAAAAAAGTTTTTAAAGTTCCACAACCAGCTTAGCTGTCAATCCCAGCCATGATGCTAAAAACTCTCCTTCCTGAAGTATTGGCTTTGTCTCAGCAATAATTCCCAGCACAACTTTAAATCTCAATGAGATTGAACACAGGTTCAAGATATCCCAGAGAGCAAGTGACCATTTGTTGGAGAGCCTGAGAAATAACTTGCTTTCTTTTGTGTACATTCTCTAGAGGAAGAAAAGGGGCTCCCTCCCTCCCTCTGAGTTGGTTCCAAGGGAATCTTCCAAGCCTATCTCAGCCTGGTTAACTGGATAAGGAAAAAAAAAGCAGTAAAAGATGTCAAAGCAATTTTTGACGTGAGGCAAAAAGGAAGAATAAGAACTTCTCTGTCTCTCATCTGCTTCTTTTTCCCCTCTATACCTGTGCATAGAGACGGTACTACTTAGTTGGAAACCAATATATATTTCTCTATAGAAGTCAGAGAGAAATGAAAAATTCAGATGACATAATTACAAACTGTAGTATAAGGCTGGTACATGATGAAGAAAGAGCCTGGCTTTAGTCTGGTAGGAGAAACACCAAAAGACTTTTCCTAAGGTTTATACAACTAATGATCTCAGTATTGAGAGAAGACAATCCACACATTCAGAAGTAATGATGGTGATGTAGTTTCACTCCAAGATAGTGTCAATTCCTGCTGAGATATTATTGGAGAGGGAGAATGTCATCCTACCTCATAAATATCAGGTAAAAGGCTATAGTTGTTTTCAGGAAGAACTGGGTTCAAAGCCTATTTTTGATATTACTGGCAAAGTGACCATTAGAAAGTTACTTCAGCCTTGGTCTCTCATCTATGATGTTTTTGCTTGTTTTGAATGGTACTTTTTGGGTCTTAATCCTATCAGATCCTAGGGTTGTAGATTTTGAACTCATAGAAGTCATCTAGCCTAGTTTCTTTATTTTAATTTTATAGATAAGGAAACTGAGACTTAATAAGACAACGTGATTTGACCAAGGTAAGATTAACAAAGCTGGGATTTGAGCACTGATCTTCTGACTTTAACTCCAGTATTCAAAGCAATGTACCACAATTGAAAACTTCAAGCTCTGAGTAGAGATATAATCATCATCACTCTTGTGATATAACAAGGCTAGATTTCTTTCTTAAAGACTAGGCCTTAAACTAAAACCAATCTAATTCTCCTTGGCCACCAACAGGTCCTAGATGAAGGCCCATTTGATCATTGTTTGGTTCGTGAGGGACTCAGATCGAATGTAAATGGCAGTCATTTCTGCTTTGGTCAGAAATCTAAGGGTCTTCTTCTCCCTCAATTCTCAATTCATTCATTTATTTAGATTTTTTGGACTAGGTTGCCTCAATTGCTACCGAATCTTAATCACTGAAAGGATGCAGTTTCAGACTGAAGACCTTAGTTTAAAAAGGCCAGTCTCTCATTTCATCCAGGGCCATCTCCAGTCATCTTGATTTATATCTGGCTACCAGACCCAGATGGCTCTGGAGGGGAATCTGAGGAAGATGATCTTCCCTAGCCCTCCTTTACTTAAATCCAATTTACTTGCATGTCCTGGCATCCTCTCCTGATGTCATGGTTCTCTTTGAGAATGAGGAACAAACAAGAAGAAATATGTACATTTATTCAATTCTACTTCAGAACTATTTATTAAACATAATATTAAGACATACAAAAATAAAAACAGGACATAACCCTATTCTTAAGAACCTTTGAGTCGAATAGGAGGTAAGGTATGTATAAAAATTTCTAAAAAGATCATTAAAGGTGCTTTAAATAAATACATAGAAAATGTTATAAGAAATGTAAGAAAGGAGAGTGAATTTGCAAATTTAGGATGGGGGTGGTCCAGGAGAGAAGTAGGACTTGGGTTTGACCTTAAAGAAACAAAAGAAATTCAATAGAACATATAATAAGCCTTCAATAAAATAGGGAAGTACTATGGGGAATACAAAACAAATATAAGATATGATCTTAAGACTAGCTAAAGAAATAAAAATAGCATATAGGAAGAACTAAATAAATAACTAAATAGTAAATTACAGAGTATTAGTCATATTTCCAATGGAAATTCCACATGGATAAAAACAAAAATGGGTTGGAGCAGTCAAAAAAGATAGAGGATTTAAAACTGGACCTTTAAATATGAAGAGGTTTTAAATAAACACAAAACAAAAAAGATGACATTCAGGCTAAGAAAATGGCATGAATAAATTACAAAAGAATGAAAAAGAAGCACACTGAGGACAGGAATGAGCTTTGTTTTTATATTTGTATTGCTACAGTGTTTGACAAAGCAAGTACTCAGGATTTTTTTAATTTAATTTTGAGCATGATTTTGTGGGTCGTACGAGTAAGTTGGACAACAGTGATCAAAATTAGGGTATTGTTGATTGGGCTGTGGTGAGATTATGAAGAGTCTTTGAAAGCTAGGTAGAGTCTGAACTTTAATAAGCAGTTGGGAACTATTCTAGATTCTTGAAGTGAGGGGGCTAACAAGGTAAAAGTAGTATTTTCAGAAGATTATTCTGCATTAATGTGTAAGAGCAATTGAGTGAACAAAGAAGGATAGGTTGGGAGGTTGTTACCATATCACAAATATTGAAGAGCAGTATCAAAGTCATGATAATAAGAGTAAAGGAGGAAAGGACAATTTTAAAAGATAATTTAAAGAAAATCTGTACCTTGTGACAGTTTAAACAAAGAACATAAAGGAAATGGAAAAGAAAATAATAATTCCAAGGGTTTTAGCTTGGGCAGAACTAGAATGATGATATGAAAACAGAAATGAGATACTTAAGAAAGGAAATGAGGTTGACAGGAGACAAGGAGTTCAATTTTGCTGCATCAACTTTGAGTTTATGGTGGGATATCCAAGCAAAGATGTCTGGGAAATAAGGTCCAGTCCATGGTAAGAGGCCAGGATTAAAACTGTAAATCACATGATCAAAGTTACCCCTTTGGGTGAGAAAAGCAAGTTAATCATTTGTCACTTAAGTAATCTCTCCATTCCCCAAAATAAACTTCATTCTAATTGACATCATATTGTACTATATTTCATATCCCTTCCCATCTCTTTTCCTTCTCTCCGAAGAGATATGATAGACTGATTAGAATGCTCTGATGTAGCTACATGAAGATTTGAGAGTATATCTTAGGAAAAAAGTGGTAAATAAAACAATAAATCTATGATAAGTATGAGAAAAAAACTACATTATCTGGAAATAAGTTTCCATTGTAGGATAGGCTTAGGAATGAGTGTAATGAAGAAGCAAACATGAAATTGGAAAGTGTGTCTGATGGATAATGTCTAGGCTCTCTAGTAAGATAACCCTTTAACTAAATTAAATGGACAAATGCATGTTATTATTGATTCTGCTAGTACCAATATAAATGTAACATATTAAATAAAGGAAATCTATTTACTCTTCATTGTTTTGTTTGTTTTAATGTGTTTACAAAAGTTCTTGAAAGCCCAACTTTTTTGCCTCATCAAAAGATAGAAGTGATTCTGAGTTCTCAAAAGCTAATACCATGGAACATACACGTTCCTATGAGCTGATAGGTGTTTAAGGGCAGCTCTGGAGATAGATTATCTATGTTTATGCCTCTTCAAGTTCAATCTTACACTTCTATCCTATTTATGCTATGATTGTTAAGTGTTACACTTCTATCCTAAATCATCCCTGACAATATTATTTGTCTTATGTTTAAGAAATGGCTTCTAAAAGGATCATATATATATACATATATATATATATATATAATTTTAAAATAAATATCATCTGTATTATATATAATAGGTAACACAATGTATTCTATTACTATATATAACATAATAATATGTTTGTGATCTTATATTATGTGAATAAAAGACATATATATATATATATATTTTTTTTTTCTCTTGCCCAATTTACAGGTAACATTTATATATCATAATATACAAATCATGTTCCTTTTAAGAACTCTGAGAGAGAGGGGCAGGTAGGTGGTGCAATAGATAGAGCACCAGCCCTGAAGTCAGAAGGTCTGAGTTCAAATCTGGTCTCAGACACTTAGCACTTCCTAAGTGTGTGACCCTAGGCAAGTCACTTAATCCCAATCGCCTCAGCAAAAATAACAAAACCAAAAAAAAACAAAAACAAAAAAACAAAAAAAAAAAACTCAAAACCGAATTCTGAGAGGTAAATAGTACAAATATTAGTATCCCCATTTGACAGATGAGAAAATAAAAGTCAAAAGTAGTGGAATGACTTGCCTGAAAGAAGAGCCTGATCTTTTATCTCTAAGACAAAGTATTGATGGATAGGAACAGATAGGGATATATCTACTAGGTCTCTGCAAAACCACAGAATTTAATGTCAAGATATCTACTCTGTAGTATTGAACTTCCCAACTTTTTCTGTTATTACACTTCAATTCACTTCATAAATATTTCAGTGATTGCTCCCAAACTGCCATTTCTAAGCTCTTGGAGAGACTAGAGAAAAATAATGTTCAGAGTAGAAGTTAGCAGAGAAATCTTGTAGTCATATTTCATTCATATTAGGCTATGATTGTTCAGTGTTACACTTTTATCCTAAATCATCCCTGACAATATTATTTGTCTTACGTTTAAGAAATAGCTTCCAAAAGAATCATTCTGAGTTGAGTAAGTGACAATTTATGAGGAAATTATGTTTTTAATTTATCACAAGACTCAAGCCCCCAAAGTTAATATTTAGTTCCAGGTTATGAATTCTTAATATCACGAAGAAGATTTTCTTTCTTCGTGTAACCAATCCCGATAGAAGGACCAAATACATGGGGATTGTCCACAAAGCAATAAATAATGAGAGAGACAGAGAGAGAGCAAGAGATAGAGTGAGACAGAGAGACAGAGAAAGAGAGAGACAGAGACAGAGAGAGAGGGAGGGAAGAAGGAAGGAGGAAAGAGAAAGAAACAGAGAAACAGACAGATAGAGAGACAGAGTCCAGACAGAAACAGAGGGAGAGAGGGAGGGAAGAAGAAGGAGGAAAGAGAAAGAAACAGAAACAGAAACAGAAACAGAAACAGACAGATAGAGACAGAGATAGAGAGACAAAGAAAAAGAGAGACAGACACAGAGAGACAAAGAAAAAGAGAGACAGACACAGAGAGGCAAGAGACAGAGGCAGACAGAAAGGCAGAGAGGTAGATAGACAAGTAGAAAAGCCTTAAGTTTCCAAGATGAAAGATCTTGAATGGATACTGAACCCTTTGTTACAGTGTTAAAAACCCTGACATGAATGTTTTACTAAATCTTGGCAATGTTGACTGGATCTCTAACCTGCGGGTGACCAGAGCCAAACAAAGCAGGCCAGAAACAAGAGAGTCAATAAGCAAATAAAAGTTCAGTCCCAAAGTCAGGGAAATGGCTTGCAAACAAGGATATATGTATTGACTCCCCCCTCAGTGGGGAGATCTCAATACTTAGCTATTCAGTGAGCTGTTGTCCTGACAATGAGGGGTAACAGCAAGTTTGATTCATAGCAGGGCTTCATGATCATAACATGAGTACTTGTCCAGCTCAGAAAGTACCTGGAGCTGGTTGGAGCCTTACAGTAATTATGTGATTTTGCCAGAGGGTGAGATCATCCAGAGGGTGACACAAGGAACTGTTGTCATTCCAAGCTCAGGGCACAGACTGCTTGCTGGGTCTTGGCTCTGGAAAAAAGAACATCTCCTAATACTTGACAGTAATAATGTCTGAAAGAAGGGACTGAGCTTCTGATTTTTTTTCTTTTTTCTGAAATGAAACTGTTCTTGCTTTGAGAAATACATGGGTTGAGAGGGAAAAATTATGCCGGGGAAATTGATAATATATTGTATGTATTCACTTCTAATGTTATAATTAAAGAACTACATGCAGTTCTTTGTAAATGAACTCAGTTGAAATACATAAGGGATGAGGACTAGGGTAAATTAATTTTATAGTCATTGCTAATCAAGAATCTCTTAGTGACGTAAAACTACGAGAAATAATTTGTTGTACCACTCATGGGGGGTAGAAGTAGGGAAGCAAGTCCCATGAGACTCTTCAGATCCTGAGAAGGGTCCTGGTAAAGAAGGATTTCTGCTATTGAGCATTGAACAGGAAGTGGAAAGGAAAGGGGATTCCAGTATTTTATTGACAATACATATCCTGGTCCTTTGTATTAAAATAAAATAATCAGGCCCCTTTCACAGTATCTTTGGGTCATAACTAAAGGAGCCCAGAACCACGTATAGCATGTCTTGGTCTATGGGACTAATTCATTTTTATAGGTTATAATCATAGAATTCTAAGTTCTTAAGAGTGCAGGAGATATTAAAAATCATCTAATACAATCCCTTTATTTTCCAGAGAAAAAACAGGCTCATGGAAAGGAAATAGTGTGCCTAAAATCATAGAGCTAGTTGTTAATATCAGATCCTAGATTTTCTAACTTCCCAAGAAAAGTTTTTCACTAGCTCATACTTTATTTTTTCCCCTTTAATTCCTTTTTTTTCCTCTTTTCCTTCTTTAATTTTTTTCTCTTCTTGTTGTTCAGTCATTCAATTTCATCCAACTCTTTGTGAGTAGACCATAGCCTATTAGTTCTATCCATGGGATTTTCTTGGCAAAGATACTGGAGTGGTTTGCCATTTCCCTCTCCAGTGGATTAAGGCAAACAAAAGTTAAATGGCTTGCCTATACTCACACAGCTACCATATATGTAGGGCCAGATTTGAACTCAGGTCTTGTAGACATTAGACCCAGGTCTGTATCCACTAAGCTGCCTAACTGCCTCTTCTTTTTTCTATTTATTTCCATCTGCATGTATTTATTCATTTGTCACATATATAAATCAATATTTTTGGACGATCTAGAAGATAGGATGAGATTAGGAATCAAGGGTCCTAGTAACAAGCCTGGGGAGGAGGAAGACTGGGAATGAATCTGTGCAAAAAATGCAGCTCAGATTGAAACAAGAGCATATTCCTCATTCAAGTTCAGATTTTTCTTGGCAGCAAAATGCTCCAGAGACAGGAAGAAAATTAATTGTTTTGAAAGGATATCAATTACCAGTCTTTCTCTAATCTCCCAGCTGAGTACGGTATTGTGTTCCACTTTGCAAAACTACCTATATAGTGAAAACAACAAATATAATTGTGTGTAATAAATACTTATATATTTGTTCATATATAAATATGAGAAGATTGCTTTTCTACATTTAAAAGATTCTTCTGAAAATAAAACATCAATGAAGAGCCATAATTATATTTTTACCATCAGGATCAAACTTCACAAAATGTTTCAAGGGCAAAAAGCAAGGCTTCAAATCATATTTTTTGGATAAAATCACCTCAAGGGAGTTTAAGAATCAGAATATTGTCCCCTGCTCTATCTCCAAGGGACAGAGAAAAAGACCCTTGGACATATAAAAATATCTTATAGCTTCATTTTTATTGTTCATGTTAACATTATTTCTTACTATATTAGTCTAAAAAATAAAAATGGGTACTAATTTTGAAAATTTCTATGCTGTTAAAGACAAGTAAATACTATCATCATCTTCTAAATTTTGGTTTCCTGAAGCAACATTTTTTTTGCCCTATTTTAGTTATAGCACTATATTTAAGATTATTAATTAAGAAATTAAATTGCACATCACTTGGAAAGGACCTCAGAAGGAAGACCTAAAAAAGAGTCACTTCCATAACAATCCTAAAATATTCTCCAATTCCTCCTTCCAGTAATCACCAAGCATATTATCATACCTGGTCTGTGCTAGGCAATGTTCTGAGTGCTAGAGTACAAAGACAGTAAAGAAACACTTTGTGTTTTCAAGAAACATAAATTTTATTGTAGACAGCCATATACATTTATGTGTATGTACATAGAAATATGTTCTACATGTGTTTTATATATATATACCTATATGTACATAGATACATTATATATACATATACATATATATGTATTGTGTGTGTGTGTATGTGTGTATGTGTGTATGTACCAAAAACCCATAGAAAATAAAGTTACTTTTAGAAAGGGAAAAGATACTGACTATTCTCAAGATCAGGAAAGACTTCAGAGAGGGGGCTCTTAAGTTTAGTTGAAGAAAACAAGAGATTCTAAGAGACTGAGGTGGGAAAGGATATGCATTCTAGGTATGAAGGATGCTAGACAAAGTCATTGTGGTGAGAGCTGGAGTCTCATATATGAGAACAATAAGAAAAGCCAGTTAGGCTGTAATGTAGGTTGTGTGAAAGGCTCTGATGTGTTAGAAGGCCAGAAAGGTGGATTGGAGCCAGATTGTAAAGGGCTTTTAGTGCTAAATGGAGAAGTTTGTCTTTGATCCTAGAAGCAATTAGGCACTGAATTTTAATGAGGAGGGAAATAAGATGGTCAGATGTTCTTTACAAAAATCACTTTGATATGTGACTGGAGGATGAATTGCAATGGGAAGAGAATTGAGGTAGAAAGACCACTTAGGAGTTAATTACAATTGTCTAAGCATTAAACAATGAGCTCTTGAACTAAGATTATGGTCAGGTAAATGGAAAGAAGGGGAAAAATGCAAGAGATGTTGAGAAATGAAAAAAAAAGTGGTGACTGAAAGAATATAGTGGGAGAGGTTGGAAGTGAGAAGAACCTGGGTGACTGGAAGGAGAAGTAGACTGGAAGGAAAATATGGAAGAGTTAGTTGTTTGGGAGGGAAGGATAATGAGTTTTGGACAAGTTGAATTTGAGAGACTTATGGACTTCTTTTTTGACTGACCTGACTGATGAGTGGTGGTGATAGAATTGGAGCTCAAGAGAAAGAATGGGTCTAGATGCATAGATCTGAGTTATCTGGAAAGAGATTATAGTTAAACCCTTATAAACTGATAAAGGGTGTAGCAAGAGAAGAAGCCCCAAGACAGAGCCTTGGTGTACCCCCATAATGAATGGTCCCAATACTGTTAATGATCCTGGTACAAAGCTATGTTTATTACTTTGGGTTTTTTTTGTCACATTCTCAGTTTTTAAAAAAATAAAGTTACACATATGTACTCATTTTTATATATTTTCATATAAATCATGTTGGGAGAAAAAAAATCAGAACAAAAGGGAAAAACAATGAGAAAAAAAAGAAGAAAAAAAGATGAAAATAGTAGGCATAGATCTACATTCAATAGCCATAATTCTCTCTCTGGATGCAGACGGCATTTTCCATCCAAAATTTATTGGATTTGTCTTGGATCATTGAATTGCTGAGAAGAATCAAGTCCATCACAGTTGATCATCATATAATCTAGCTGATACTGTGTACATTTTTTTTCCTTTTTCTGCTTGCTTCACTCAGCATCAGTTCATGTAAGTCTTTCCAGGCTTTTCTAAAATCAGCCTGTTCATCATTTCTTATAGAACAATAATTTTCCATTACATTCATATACTATAACTTATTAAGCCATTGCAAAATTGATGGGCATCTACTCATTTCCAGTGCTTTGCCACCACAAAAATTGCAAGCCTATGTTTCTAAGGCACAGTTCTGACCAACAAGATCCAGGGACATCCAGTTTCCTCTGGGTTCTTCCTAGCAAACATGATGCTGATTCTTCTGTTTTGTGATCTTACTCTAAAATATCTTTCAAGCTTTTTATGTGTTATTCTCCTTACATATCCTTCAATCCGGTTAGACTAGCCTTTATGATATTCTTTCTTCTCCATCTTTCATCTCTCTACCTTTGTTGCAGGTTATCGCCATAATAAGAAGACACTCCCTCCTTATTACCTTCTCTAAGAATCCTAGTTTTTTTTCTCCCAAAAATCAGTTCAAGAATCACCTCATAAGTGAGTCCTTTTCTGATTCTCATTATTGTTAATGCTTCCCAAAAAATCATTTTGTACTTAATTTTATTTAGTTTATATCTACTTATATGTCTACATATTCTCTCCCCAAATATAACTCCATGAACATACACAGTGCTACATTTTCATGTTTTCATGAGCTGGAACTTCGTGAAATGCTTGGCATGTAGTAGGCACTTAATTAATGCTTATTCTTTGATTTATTGTCAAGATAAGAAGTAAAAGGACTATCCTTGTTAAAATCATTCTTGCTCCTTGTAATAACTGCTTCCTTTTCTAAATGTTTATTAGCCCTTCCTATAATAATACATTCCAGAAATTTTAAATCATCTTAGCCTCCATCCATTAAAAATCAGTCCAAACTAGGAAAAAATGGTACTGAGATCTGGAACCAAAACCAAAATGTGTTTCTGAAATGAAAACATAGGTCTATGTGAATATGAGATTCTATTTACAAAAAATCAATTTACATGCATTGGTTATTCCTGTCTTTCATATTGAACTTTTGTTCAAATCTAATTAGCAAAAGTTCTGTACCCTCATATATGAAATGTCTCATACCTTCTCTACCCACCATCTGGGTTACATTGGAAAGACCATTTTGAGCTTCAATTGTTAAATCAGTGCAACAATATTCATGTTATAACATCAGTGTGATTTCAAGGAAAGTTCATGGTTAATATTAAAATATTTCCAGAAGTGAATTATTATAAATTGTTATAGATAAGGAGGCAAAACTAAGATCTAAGTTCAAAAATTATGTATCTGACCTTTTGCATGCATTTCCCAAACACAAGCTAGTAATAATAATGTTATATTTCTGTAGTACTTTCCAGTAGGTTGAAGTTCCATAGAGCAATGATAAATTAAATTTATTGCCAACAGCAGCAACAGCTCATGCATATGATAATAATAATAGGTGATAGAGTGCTCTACAATTTATAAAGCACTTTAGTTGTTACCTCATTTATTCCTTATAATAACCCTGTGAGATGGGAAATGCGAGATGAGAAATTTATGTATAACTCTTCATTTTACAAATGAGGAAACAGAGAGTGAATTGACTTTCCCAGTGTCATTCAACTAATAAATGAGGTAGCAAGGATTAAAATCAAGGCCTTCTGATTGTCTCTTGTGGTCTTTCACTGAAGATGTTGCTTCTCATGCTTCCCCAGGGTGTTTGCTTTTTAAAAGAAAATTTCTGAGTAGACAAAGTAAAGGAATGAATCTCTATAATGGTTCAGTTTTAAGGAACTATGGAACCTGGCAGGGAATTCATAGCTCAAACTTTGGGGGCAAAACTCAAACCATACCACATGGGCAGCTGCTTACTTTGCCTACTTTTCAGGCCTCATATTGCCAATAAGCCTAGGCTATCTTCATTCATCTTTTTGTAGGATATTTTTATTCTTTTGTCCTTAACATTGGGGCTCCAGTAACTTACCTAAGGCAGAAATGAAAATTGAAAACTCAGTCAGATTTTATTTTGGTGAATGTTTCATTTTTTTCCCTAAAGCTTTTATAGCAGAACATTTTTTCCCCCAAGCAGAGAATGTTAAAAAAGAGGAACCCAGCACAAAATGCCATTTGGAACAAAGGTATGGCAAATATGCTTGTTGGACATGTCCACATGGAGCAAATATTTTCAAATGGAACTTGGAATTTAGAATCCTGTTGCCTCTCAGTCGTAAAAGCATCACTCAGATATGAGATTGACAATAGAAAAGTCTCAACAGGTATCTTTGGGGAGGTGGGAGTTAAATGAAAAAAAGGCCATTGTGCAAAAACACTGTAGAGAAACCACTTACAGTAATTTGATGGGCCTATTCTCCCTTCTAGAATTAATTAACAATTTTAAAGCCTGGCAGTATGATTTCATATTGCAACTTTCTGCAATTAAATCCACATTTTTGGGTCCTACCTCATGTCATTCTACTAATCGTTTTCAGCATTTATTTGTGCCAGTTGCCACCACTCTACTGCATGAATAAGAGCTGTTATAGAGAGAGAAAATTAAAAATGTAAATGTACCCAGTCTTATCTAATATATGGGTTTTCTAGAGACATAGAAGCTTGGAGCAATGTGAAAAATTGATCAAGACAGAAAGCTGTTGCTTCTGATTGACTCTTGTGGTATGCTAAATAGCATCCCAACTGGAATGAACCTGAGCATTCTGGTGACCTAGGCCAGATGAACCTGAGATTGAGAAGAAGAATGAAATGAAGTTTGTAAAAAGCATCGCTGATTTTCTACAGATTGATGAATCTGATGTCCACAGTTGACTTTTCCAGTAGGTGTCATTCTCTTTGATGACTTCTGACATGACAGCCCCCCAAATCCCAAAAATTTTAGTGCTGCTTTAAAATTTAATAACTTAAAACTTCACTAAGGATTTTGGCATACCATATACAAAGACTTCAAATAAACAATGCATATTTAGTGCTCTTGCAAAATAAATATAACTAGTTCTGTATCCAGTCCTGTTTTTGCCTCTCAAAATCTTACCCTTTTTCTTTCTTTTTTCCCATTCCAAAATATATTTTTAAAAACCAAGGGTACAAAATAGGACAAACAAATGGAGAATATTCTGTACTATTTTATTGAAATAAAATATTTCTTTGAATAAGAGCCAAGAATTAATATAAAGTCTGCAACTCTCTGAAAACACTCTTGGCAGTTCGGTTTTTCCCAGACCCATTTTATTGCCAACTATCAATCTAATAAGGCCAGAAGGGTACTCCAAGTTTTGGGTTCCCACCAGAATCATAATTCAGGAAGAGAATCAGAGTTTTGCCCTGGGGTCAGTAAAGAGAGTAGAGCAGAAATTGTTCATTAAAATTGGAAGTTACCATGTAGAAGTACCCGATACCTCTCCCCGGCCAACAGGCCATTTTCCTTATTAGCTGCTGAGGGACCACATTTGGTTATATAGAGCCTTTTATAATAATCTCTTCTTCAAAGAGTAGAGAAGCTATTACTGTTTTTTAAGAGTAGGCAGATGCTAAAATGTTTTGTAAGCCTAAGAAGGCAGTCAGTGGGTATGAGACTACAATCAACAAGGTACTGGACTTGGAATCAGGAAGACTTAAGTGAGAATGTTGCTTCTGACTCTCATTTCTTCTCTGTAGAAAAGAGACTAATAGCATATAATTCTCAAAGTGGTTGTAAGACTCAAATGAGATAATATTTCTAAAACAATATATAGATGTCACTTATTTGTATGCAGCTTAGGTGGTGCAGTGGAAAGAATATCGGACCTGGAGTCAAGAAAACAACTCAGATATTTCCTGGATGTATGACTCAAGTCATTTAGCTTCTGTTTGCCTCAGTTTTCCTAATTATAAAATGTAGATACTAAGAAGTTGTTATGAGGATGAAATGAGATATTTGTAAAAAAAAAATCACAACACAGTAACACACATAATAGGTGTTATATAAATGTTTATTTCTTTCTCTCATGTATCCATAACATTGCCTCCTTTATATTTTCTCTTAAACAATTATTTTGCTTTTTATGCTTATACATTCCTTTACTAAAAGAGCCCATATAGTATAGTGGGAAAAAGAAAAGATAGACATATAAATAGAGATTAGTTAGAGAAAGACAGAGATAGATAGATATAAATATATGACTATAGACATATAAATGTATGTGTATATTTGTGTATGTATAATACAAATAAATATACTCTAGTTTGGGAGAGAGGGTACTAGCAGTGGAAGAAATCAAGAATTTTCGTGTAAAAATGGCACTTGATCTGGAAGGAAGAGTTTAAGGACTCTTAAAAGAACAAGATAATGAGGGTATGAATCCCAGACAGCTAGGGCCTCTGATGCAAAAACCAGAGATGGAAGAAATACATGAGTTTGTGTTTGATTTTACAGACAATAGGAAACTTTTGAGATTGGTTGACTAGGGACTCACATAAGTAGATCTGTGTTTAAGGAAAATTACTTTTAATGCAGTATATGCAATAGATAGGCTAGAGCACAAGTTGATGAGACAAGGATTATGAATTAGGAAATCTAGTTGAGAAGTGATAAGGGCTTGATACAGCTAGTTATACAAATTGAGAAGGAAGAGATGCAAGAAATTTTGTGAGGGCATAAATCAATATTTATTAATCACCAATTATGTGCACAGCTCTGAGGTAGGAATGCTGGTCAACTACCCCTTGAACAACTAGAGCAATTAAAAAGTCCATCCCAAGTGGATGAATCTGGTAGCACATTAAAGATGGAAGAGGAAGAGAACAAAGAGGAAGAGCAAGATGGTGAATGGACCCATAAAGAGTGGCAAGAAGAAGATTTTATATAAAAAATCCATGATAACCCCTACCCTTTTGAGAAGCAGTGAGAAAAATTGGAAGAGATTTTACCATCAAAATAGAACATGGGACCCCTTACCAAAATAAAGTCAAAATGGGTACATGATTTGAGTGTAAATAGTGATATAAACAAATTAGAAGAGCAAGGGATAATTTATGACCAAAGGAGGAATTTGTCACCAAAGAAGAATGAGAGAACTTTATGAAATGCAAAATGAAACAACTTTAAATTAAATATAAAAGATTTTGCACAAAGAAAACTGACACAAACAAGATAAAAAGGGAAGCACAAAGTTGAGAAAAAAATCTTTACAGTCAATGTTTCTGATAAAATCTTTGTTTCTAAAATATATAAAGAACTGTGTCAAATTTATAAGACTACAAGTCATTTCCCAGTTGAGAGTCAAAATATATGAACGAACAATTTTCAGACGAAGAAATTAAAGCCATTTGCATAGTCATATGAAAAATGCTCTAAATCATTATTAATTAGAGAAATGAAAATTAAAACAACTTTGAGTCACCAACTTATACCTTTCAGATTAGCTAAGAAGACAGAAAAAGATAATTCTAAATGTTGGAGGAGACATGGAAAAACTGAGACATTAATACACTGCTGGTGGGGTTTCAAAATGATCCAACCATTCTGGAAATCAGTTTTGGAACTATGCCCAAAATGCTATAAAACTGTGCATATCCTTGATTGCCACTATTGGGATATGCCAGGAAATCATAAAAGAGGGGAAAGGACCCATATGTGCCAAAAAGTTTATAGAGTTTTTTGTGTGATGGCAAAAAAATGGAAAATGCATAGATGCCCAGTAATTGAAGAATGGCTGAAAATAATGGAATATTACTGTTCTATAAAAATTGATAAACAAGCTAATTTTAGAAAGGCCTGGAAATATTTTATGAACTGATGCTGAGTGAAACAAGCAGAACAGGAATACATTGTATATAGTAACAGCAAGATTGTGCAATGATAAACCTTGACAGACTTGATTCTTCTCAGTTCAGTGATCCAAGGCAATCCCAATAATCTTTGAATGGAAAACATGATTTGCATCCAGAGAGAGAACTGTGAAGACTGATTGTTTACTATCAGGCATAGGGGCAGAGACAAAGTTCTGGCTTCTTAATCTCAGTATGCATCTAACCAGAAGTCTTTCCCACCATTTGTGCTTGCCCATGGAAATCAAGGATTAAGGAATTGTCACATGCCTTTTAGTAATCAACTGCTATTGCTGTTGCTATAGCTACTAGACTGCAAAAAATGTAAAATGCTGCTTATAGTATATGTAACCTTTCAAGAAAGGACTATATATTGGGGATACCTTTCTGCCTAAAGAAAAAACAAACCCCAAAACGGGACATTCCCTTTTTAGTGAGGTATTTTCAAATGTTTGTTCTGTCCTTTTTCAGCTAGTCTCTGCAATTATTGACTTGCAGCTAACAGATCCAACTGATGCCTCCTGCTTTCTCCTGGAACCAAGATTAATACTTTTCCAACAATTGAGAAATGAGATGGCTGCAATTCTGCAAAGATCACATAGGGATGAAAATGGAACCAGCACATCAGAGCTGGGCCACCTAAGTAAGCTTTCTTGTCCCAGCCAGATTTTTTCACTTCAATTCAAACATTTTTGTCCTTTGGGATAGTTTTAATTTCTCTTTAAAATCTCTTTGCTTGCATGATTTTCCTTCAAAATTTTAAAGTAAAGTAAAAATAAGTAAGACAAAATTATAGAAATCTTTCTAAATGATTAGGCGACAACAAAATGTGATTTTTTTTTTAAATTAGAAGAATTTCTTTCAGGTTTCTG
>NC_067400.1:98195-108195 GCF_016432865.1 Antechinus flavipes
AACAATCTGGAATGATAACTTAAAATTAATTTCCACATATCCCTTAAGCTATCAATATTTCTGCTAGGCTCATATCACAAAGAGGTCAAAGAAAGAATACATACACACACACACACAACTTTTTTTGTTGTTGTGGTTATTGTTGAAAAGAAATGGAAATAAATCAAATACCCAACAATTGATGATAACTGAAAAAAAAATACAGTATGTGAAGAAATTATTATTGATTTCAAAAAAAGAGCACATTCAGAGAAATTTGGGGAAATTTGAATGAATTATTCAGAATAAATTGAGTAGGTCCAAGATATTAATGTGTAAAATAACTACTACAATGTGAAAAAGAACAATGGTGAAAGATCTTTATTTGATCAACACAATAACCAGATATAATTCTAAAAGACCAGTGTTGAATAATGTTTTGATACATTTCTTAGCAAAGGAAATAATGGATTTAATAAATACAATGAGACAAATATTTTCTACTATAGCCAATATATACTTTTCTTTTCTGGGAGTATTTGTTTTAAAGCAAGACTTTTATTTTTGGAATAGGGATAGTTGAGTGACAAATAAAAAGTGACAAAGATAAAGAACAAAGAAAAAGTGGAAATAATTCATTAAGAGGGAAACAGAAGAGAACTGAAGTTTAGAAATACATACAGCTAGAAAAATATTGAAAGTTCTGTGATAAGTTGAAATATAGATTAAAAAAAACCCCAAGAATCACATAGAGGAGATTCATAACTTCATATGCATATATGCGTACACACAGGTATGTGTGTGTGTATAAAAGATCAAACTAATTATTTTCAATGAAGAAATCCTGAAAGTCTTTAATCCATTTCTTTGTATTTAAATTTTTCCTTTTGTACTTTTGCTATTCCTGACTTTATAACAGATAACGGGAAAAGAAAACATTTTTGATTTATTTTGGATTCTTTTAAAGACTTCCAGGATTTCCTCATTTAAATATTTTTTTTCTTCATTCAAGTATTGGGACTATATTTGCCTCAAAAAATTTTTTTTAGCCATTTCTTTCTCCATTTTAAGGCACATTTGTTTATATTTTATAGACTTTTAAAACACAATTTACTTGTAAATTCATCCAGACCACAGTGTTGTTTTTCTTGGGTTGGTTCTTTATTACTTGTTAAATTTCATTTTTATGTGATGAATTTCTTAAAATTTCTATTGTTCATTCAATTTGGATATTTTATATTTTGTAAATTATCTTCAATTTCATTAAAATTTTCAGTTTTGTTTGCAGATGAAGGTGTATTGCATGTCTTGAGCATTTTATCTTTTTCTTCTGCTGTTAACTTTTATTTTTATCACTTTCTTCTTTTTTATTAATTAGCTAAAGATTGATTTAATATTTTGAAAAAACGATCTTTCAGTTTTATCAATTCTCATGTATTTCTATTTTAATTTTTTCTATTTTGCCTGTAATTTTTTGAAATTTCCTCTTTTATATTTAGGGTATATTTCCTTCCTTTCTTTCTTCCTTCTTTCCTTCCTTCCTTCTTTCCTTCCTTCCTTCCTTTCCTTCCTCCCTTCCTCCCCTTCCTCCCTTATTTTTTCTTTCTTTCTTTCTCTTTCTTTTCCTTTCTCTCTCTCTTTGTCTCTCTTTCTTTTTCTTTCTTTATTTTCTTTGTTTCATCTTTATCTCCTTTTCTTCCTTCTTTTCCTCCTGTGCTACAGTTAAAAAATGTTTTTTAAATAGTCTATAAACCCAATGGAATTTATTTATTTCCTTAGTTTTTCTTGATATGTGTACTTATTTATTTTTCTTTTGTTTCTACTTACAACTAAAATATTTGCAAACCTCTAGGTTTTGTTGTTTTGCTTTGGTATGGGTTTAATTTGTCTTTTTAGGCATGTCTCAAAAATATTTGAGTGAATAAAAGTCAGTCTTTATTTTTTAAGCTGCTAATTAGACAGCTTTGTAGGATCATTTGGGATTACTATATGAGGCCATTTGCTTTTTAAAATATGCTTTGCCCTTCTCTCTTAGAATTTCTTATAACTGCAGAATAATCCTCTATTATTCATATTGTCTTTACTTCATATTTAAAGATTTTTCTCTGGATTGCTTTCAAATTTTACTATTTGTTATTTGACATAATTAAATTTAACTGCAGCACAAATTGGAGTTTAAACCTAGCATTTATAGGTTTTTATAGGTTTCTTTATTAGACTGATTTATGAATAAGCAGATTTAGTCAGGTAGTGATTTCTTGTCCATGGTTCAAAAATTCAGCACAAATATCTTTTACTCTTTTCTAGAGTATGATATATAGTTGGTTTTTTTTGTTTGTTTGTCATCTTCTTTTGTGATATGTTATCCTTAACTTATTTGTGTACATTTCATTTCCAAGAAAATTCATGTGTTGTTTTAATATTGTTTCCTTCTTTTTTGTTAAATTTTCTCCCACTCATTATTTTCCTGCTTTAAATCTTCTTCTCAGAACCTTTGATTTTTAAATTCCCTATCATGTAATTCACTTTTTCCTACTCTGTTGTTTATGAAATTTTTCTAAATGCTGGACAGTTCTGACTTCCAACCTATTTTCCTCACTAATAGTTTCTTCTATTTTATTTCTCTTTTGAACAAGACTAATTTATGGCTACTATTCAATGATCTAGGGGATATCTTTGGCATCCTTTTTCATTTGGTCATTTTGGTTCATTTTGCCTTCATAGCTTAATATTTATTCATGATATTATACACTCTCTTTGAGGTTCTAATTTATTTTTCTATAATTTTTGTGATCCTGACTGTTGGTTTATAATCAATGAAAGTCCAGGCCTTGGAAACATGTAGAGGAATCATAACTTGGTGCAACCATTTCCAGGAATGTTTACTGGAGGAATCTGCTCCCCATTTCATGGATTATCAGGAAGATAATAGACTAAATATCCATGGCTGATGCTTTATACATGCTCTCAAGATTCAGCTGTCATTGACCAAGCCCCACTGCATTACTACATCGATTTGTAATATAGATTGTTATTCTCTCTCTGTCTCTGTGTGTGTGTGTGTGTGTGTTTCTCTTCTCTCTCTCTCTCTCTCTCTCCTCTCTCTCTCTCTCTCTCTCTCTCTTTTTCTCTCTCTGTGTGTATGTGTGTGTGTATAAGTGGGTTCCTCCCCCATCCTCTTCTCTGGACTTTCATCTATTTCCTTATTCTTTGGTATCTCCATTTTCCATTGCTCCATAGACTTATGGCTCTGAGAGTGCTTGTTGTTTTCATCTTCCACAAGTTTCTTAATATAAGAGTAAGCCTTCCCTCTTCCAATATCTCTTATTTTTCTTCTTCATGTGTCTGTACAGAATCATTGTCTGCTGCCATTTGTGTGGTGTTAGAGGTGTGAGGGATGAGTCATTGTTGTGAAGGAAATAAGTAGGTATCCCCATAGCTAGACACTAAATCATAAGCCTGGGAACTTATTAATTCTCCCTGTGCCCACTGCATATAGTGGGTTGTAGGGTATGGATGCTGAGTGGGAAGTATAAGTATTTAGGTTATTTGATATGGTTTTATGTATTGACTTATATGCTATTTCTGTCTTCTTATCAGAGAATTCAGCTTCGGTTACTCATTGGTACATAATTCCTTTTTATGAGGTATTTGGGATGCTGAAGATGCGGAGAAAGCAATCATTCTGACATATTGCCAGTCACATGATGATTGGTTTCCCTGTCCTTAAAAAAACCTTCCCATAACTCTGTCACCCCATCAGTCCATCAGTCCACCATTATGAATCTCTGTTCTCTTTCACTACTAAACTCTAAGAAATAGTTATTTCTTCTCTGCCTCTATTGCCTCACCAATTTTCACACTGCTTATGTTTTTACAATCTGATTTTCCAATTCAGTTTATTAACACTGCTTATTCAAGAATTATCAATGAACTTAACAGGCCATACCAAGGAAAATGTGTGGTCATTTTGTATACATGGAGAGGAAACTAAAACTGGTGCTGTAGGACAACTAATGTCTTATTTTTGTTTGTGTGGTTTTTTTTTTCACTAAAATCCACTAAGCTAATTTTTAAAAGATAGGCCGAGAGAAAGAGACAGAGAGGGAAGGAGGAAAGAAGGTAGGAAAGTAGAAAGAAAGGAAGTCAGGGAGGGAGGGAGGAAGGGAGAGAGGGAGAGAGAAAGGGAATAAAGAAAGGAAGAAAGGAGGAAGGGAGGAAGGAAGAAATAAAGGAAGGGAGGGAGAGAAGAAGGGAAAGGAGAAATGAAGAAAGAGAGGGACAGATGGAGGAAGGAAGAGCAGGAGAGAGGGAGGAATAAAGAGAGGGGTAGAGGGAAAAATGAGTGGAAGAAGGAAGGGTAGAAAGAAAGGAGGGAGGAAGAGAAGAAGGAAGAGAAGGATGAAGGGAAGGAGGAAGGAAGGGAGAAATGTAGGAAGGAAGAGAAGAAGGAAGAAAGGATTGGAGGGAAGGAGGAAAAAATAAAAGAATGGAAGGAGAGAACCAAAGAAAGAAAAAAAAACCAGGAGAGAGGGAGGAAGGAATGGAGGGATACAGGAAAGAAGGAAGGTAGGGAGAAAGGAAGGAAGTAAGAGAAAGAAGGAGGAAGGAAGGAAAGAAGGAAAAAAGAATTCCTAACTATAATACCTACATCATTTTAATATGTAATATAAACACACTGCTCTCACTAAGGGATCTGCTGACCCTATTGGATAGCCTTTCTGAACTCTTCCCATTTAGAGGCAAATTCCTGGTCTCATTCACTTTCTGAATATATATATTTTTTCTTATCAAATCCAGATCTCTCTCTCTCTCTCTCTCTGTCTCTCTCTCTCTCTCTCTCTCTCTCTCTCTCTCTCTCTCTCTCTCTCTCTCTGTCTCTCTCTCTCTTTCTCTTTCTTTCCTTTCTGGTATCTTCCCTTTATTCTTTAAATTAAATTTTATTTTTCAATTAGCAAGAATTTATTTTCTTTCCATTCTATCCATCCAACTTAAAAGCAAAAGAAAGAAATACAAAACAAAAGAAAAACAAAATCCTTGTAACAAATAAGCATAGTGAAACAAAACAAATTTTCATGCTGTTTATGACCAATAATAAATAAATATTCTTTGTGATCTCCTGTTTATTCAATTAATAGGAAGGAGGGAAGAAGAAAGGGAGGGAGGGGAAGGAAAGAAGGAAGGAAATAAAGAGGAAAGAAAGGAAGGCAGGAATTAGAAAGTTAACTAGCAGGAAAAATAATAAACAGAGAAGAAATGGTATATTTGAAAAGCCCTCACACATTTGATTATATTTCCTTCTTGCTTCACCAACAGGCAGCATAAAGCAACAAAAAAATTAAAAAAAGAAAAAAACAAAACAGAGCAGTCATTCTAGGTAACCAGGAATATTCAAAGAAGATCAACTTATGCTGGCCCTGTCATTAGCTCTATCAATCTACGTAGATTGAATATATTGTCCATGGATACAATGAAGAGGACATTCTATAATCAGCTTTAGCAGAGAAAGATGCTCACATTATAAATAGAACCTGGGAACTGATGAAGGATGAGAGAACAGCAGATTTGCATCTACCATTTTAGACGTATTCCAAGGCACACTTCCATTAAGTGAAATGGAAGATAAAATCTGCTGCACTATTAAAATTACCTTTTTGTCCCTTCTTTCTCTCCTCTGCCCTTCTTTCTCCTCTTTTCCTTTTTTCTCTTTCCCTTTCTTCTCTCCTCTCTCTTTTTGATTTATAGCCCGAAGGCTAATCTACATAGCTTTTGGTGAGAATGGCAGCCCCCCACACACCCCGGCTTCACACTAGGAAAAAAAAAAAAAACAACTCAGCTTTCTCTTATAAGGAGAGAAGTCTGTCAGCATTTAGAATTTTAGCCCCAGGGATTAAACTCCTTTGGAACACAGATGAGCCTACCAGATAATTAGAGCCAGCAGGCATTTAGTGTGTGTTTGAATCAACATTCTGCTGCTAGCAGGATCAAAGTCCTTGTCCAAAATTTCTTATCTGATTTAGGGTTAGTCATTCCCCTTTAACTCCAGTGGATTCCTCATTTTGAATCAGCATTCTCCCTCTAACTATTTCCGGGGACTGCATTAAAAGAAACCACAAATGACTGTGTGTCTGAGTCACTACAGATTCTCTCAGCACTTTGAATCCTATAGTTCTTTTACTGAGAAGGCATCAGATAGGAAAAGAAGGAAAAGGAACAACCAGTTATTAGTAACCTCCTACTATGTCCAAAGCACTATGTTAAATCGGGTATTGATATTATCTCCTCTGATCCTTACTATTATTATTTCCATTTTAAGTGAATTGCCCAGGGTCACATAATTAGCAATGTCTAAGATCAAATTTTAATTCAGATCTTCTTGACTCAGTCCAAATCTCTATCCACTGCATCACCAAGTTGAACAATAACACAAGAAAACAGGCTAGGTGAACCTATTATGAGCCTATGCCCTTCAACTACAAATGCTTTCTTTTACATTTCTATTTTTTCCTATATCAATGCACATTCTGTCCCACAAAAAAATCTCACAAATTTTTAGTTGCTCTGTGAAGATATCTGATCATGTCACTAAACTTCTCAGGAACTTTCAGAGTGGCTCCCATCATCTACTGAATCATCTGGCTTTTTTCATTGGCATTCAATACCATCCTAAATATGGCTTCATCCTATTTTTTCAGACTTGTTTAATATCTAAGTATGCAACACTCCTTAAATTCACCATGTTTTACTTCCTTTGTGCCTTGGCTCATACTATTGCCTCCACCTGAAATGCCCTTCTCTCATATCTCAGTCATTTTAAATCCTAATCATTTCACCTCAAATGCATCTCTTTCATGTATCCCTCCCTGATTTCTTCAGGTATAATTATCTCCTCCATCTAGTGAAGTCTCATAGCATTTTGTCCCTCTCTGTTCTATCGCATTTTGTGGAGTTTTAAAAAATTTCTTATTTCTTTCTACTAGATTTAAATTCTTGAGAGCATGAATGATGTCTTAATCATCTTGATATGCTGTACAGCACCTAGTATATAGTGAGTATTTAACAAATGTTTGATGAATTGAATATTTAACTTCATTATAGTTATGACAACAATGCTAGTTATTAACTACAAACTCACAAATGTGTATGGGTGACAGGTGTCTAGAATGCTATGCCCTCCCATTGTATTATGTTAATTACATACACTGTGTTTTGGCACCATAAGAGTAGCTCTAAAGTATGAATGGCTATCTTTTTTTTTTTTCATTGCTCAAATTAAGCTTCCTTTTTCTTTTTTTTTCTTTTCTTTTCTTTCTCTTTCTTTCTTTTTTTTTTTTTTGTTGTTACCTTAGTTTCTAAAGACTCGTCTGCATATTTTCATGGCCAGCTGCCACCATTCTGGAAAGTTTCTCTCTCTCTTCTTTCTCTTTTTAAAATACATTGAATAACTCAGTAAGAAAGTGACCTCAAAGTTTGTCATTATCTTGCATTATAGGAAAAAAGTTTGGTCAAAAGGAGCTCTGCTATTAACTGCCCATGAGACTTCCTCACATTTGGGATATTCATAGATACTCTTTCTAGGGAAATTCTTCTTTCTAAAGAACAGAAACCGTCTTTCCTATCCTCTCTCCCAACTAGAGTAGAAGTTAATCTATATTTACCAACATGATCACACTAGAGATGCATAAAGCTATGCTTCTATACATTTGCCTCTGACAATAGTGCTCAAGTCCCCTCCGTTAGAATAGCTTTCATAATCTACATAGACAATTTTTGGTCCTCCTAACTCCTCAATTTTTAAAAAATAATACTTCAATTTTTGTCCTAATTCTGTTCTTGGATCATCTGAACAAACCTCCCCCTCTCAACTAAATCCTCTACTTTGGCCAAATCATAAAGGCCAAGAAAAAAAAATTGTGAAAGGTCACCTTCACAATGGGTTTTCCAGGATTATTTAGATATAATGAATAAAATTGCAAATTCTATTGAGGCTTTTAGAACTAATGAAAATTATCAATGTGTTACACAGCTGCATTTCAGTTTTGTTTGTCTGAGCCTGGAACAGAATAGATTTTATAAAAATAGAACTTAAATGTGACCACAGAGCGTGCATGCTAATCAGTTCATTTTAAGATATTGTTTTGCAATACTTTTAAGATACACACATGCTGGGAAAAATTACTTGTCATAGGAACAATGTAGAGCAATTTCTTACTAAAGTTGCTAATGGAACTACATTTTCTACATGAGGCATCGAACATTATCCATTCCTTCTTTTAGGTAAGTGTTAAAAAAAAAAAGTAGAAAGGATTTTTTTGGGGGGGGGAAGGCAGGTTTATTCAAGAACTTTTTATAAAAATATGAAATGTACAATCTATTTGTAGGAAAGAGCCCATTAATCTAGGAAGGTTTAGATAAAAGTAATCAAAACACATTGGTTATCACATGCTGAGCTGGGTCATCTTTCATATACTTTCTCCGCTCGAAGAAATGTAGAGGGGCTTTTTCAGTACCACAGAGATGGAAAGCACCAGGAAGGGGCAGAGTGTTGAGTGCTCCCCCACTGAAGGTATTCTCTGTCCTCTACTGATTTCCTCTAAGTAGGCAATCCCATCTGAATAGTTCTGATATCCAGATTGCATTCATTCTCCTCATACTGCGCATACCTCGGCTGGAAAGCATTTGTTTCACTTGTTTGAAGGTAGAAATCTCAGTGGTGAGTTTTGATGTGGGATGAAGCGCCAAACCCAGGCCTTCCCCTTAAAGGTGAAATGCAAAGCTTTTCACCAATAAAATAAAATAAAATAAAATAAAAAGAGAACTTCCCCAATCATTAACTGGAACTTTTGTGAAGATGTTAAACTACAAATGTGTCTAAGAACTGAACAGAGCCTCTGAAAAGTCGGCACACCTTCACTTGCCTGCCAGGCCTTGTTAAGAAAATCTAAGGTTTCCTGGGAGCATACAGTTTTTAGTATGAGATTGGGGAGGGGGAATTACAATAAACTCAATAATATTAGCTAGAAAAACATTAGGATATTATAACCTTACAGAAATACCTGATATAATAGAGAAGGACTCAGAAGCTGTCATCCAGGAAACTTAGCTGGGTTAGTAGGCAAAGAAGTAGACTTGGAGTCAGGAAAAAAAATGAGATCATTTCTTGTCTCAGAAACTTACTTGTTCTGTAACCCTGTGGAGTCACTTAACCTCTATAAACCTCCATTTCCTCATCTGTAAAATGAGGGAATTGGATGTGAAAGCTTCTAAGGTCCCATCAAGCTCTAAACCCATGACTCAGGTATTACTGATCTTATATAAAACGATCACTGCTTAGTTTTCTGATCTTCTCTATGTCAACCTCTTTGATATGCTTGCAATACAAGACTATCTCAGGAACACACCCAAGCCAGGAGATCACAAACACAGAAAGATCCACCTTGAACCCATAGTACTTTGTCACAAAGGAGTCCCATTTGACTCTTTTGCTCTTTCCAGTGAATACTACTGTGTCACAAAAGGAAAATGAACCAATCTTCCTCAGCTATTCTGGTTCTGTATTTTATTTTTGCCTATAAGCAATATCACAATCAATGTGGCTGTGGGCCTCAGAGATATTGGCAGAAGCTACAGCCTTCTTGTCTTCCCAGATAAGCTGCCTTGTCTTTCTGATAATAATAATAATAATTACTCACATTTATATAGTTCTTACTATGTTCCAGGCATTATAATTATCATATCATTTGATCCTCAGTACTACCCTGAGAGGTAGATACTATGATTATCCCTATTTTACAAATGAGGAAAATGAGGCAAACAGAGATTAAGTGACTTTTCCATGACCAAAGAGCTAGCAAGTATCTGAGGCCATTTTTAACTCAGAACTTCCATTCTATCCACCGATATCTGACCCTATCACATATCATCTGGACTAGAGCCATAGATTGGTCTCTCTACTTCAAGTATCTCCCTTCATGTAGTCCATCTTCCATTCAGTTGTCAAAGTGATCTTCCTAAAGTGCAT
>NC_067400.1:110695-115188 GCF_016432865.1 Antechinus flavipes
ATTTCAAGGAACTCAACTTTTACAAATTGTTTTATGGTTTTTACATAGAAATGTATTTCATATGTTTAAGTTTGACATCACTAATTGGGTAGCTCAAAAAAAATTGTTGGGGCAGAGTTGAGTATATTGAGTATAATCTGATTCTAAAAAAGCAAAACTGAATAGGATAAGGTAAAATAGTAATTATGTTATATAAATGAGATAGAGAGGAAGAAGGGACAAAGTTATTAAAGGGTGGAGGAGGGTTCATAATTTTAAAAGCTTATTCACATCAGGAATAGGTAAAAAGGAAGCAACACACACATACCTTGAAGAATGTAGCACCCTCCAAAATCTATAAAGAAATAAGGGGGCAGGAGAATAGGATAAGGTGGAATATAGAAGGATGTGTAAATTTATGGTAGGAGGACAAGATGTGAAGATTAATGGGCAAAGGATAAAAGATAAAGTGGGCTAAGGAAGAGTTATGGTAGTGAGACAATATGTATAGATTAATGGGAAAGGGTGGAAATGGTGACATAGGATAAAGTGGGGTACAGAAGGGGTTTTAGATTAATAGGAATGGAATAAGGTATGTATATTAATGGGAATGGGAAAGAAGGGAGGAAGGAAAGGATGGAAGTAGAAGATAGGCAGGGATTCATGGTTGGGGGAGGGGTGTTAAGTAATAGCAAGGCAAGGAGTAGAATTAAAGTAGAAGAGTTAGTAAGAATAGGAAATAAGAGAAATACATGAAAACTACAACAAGGATCAGGAGCAGAATTTATTAGAAAAAACTAGAGCTAGTTATTATCTTAGATAAAATTAAACTTAAAAATTCGATCAAGAGATAAATTTACATTATATGGCAACCACATTAATATTGCTCTGGATGCATTTTTACATATGGGTAAATGTGTATGGATATATTGTGGCCAAGTATATGTAAGTATGTGTGCATGTAGGCATATCTATAGATAGATAGATAGATAGATAGATATGCATATGTGTAAGTATAGGGGTACATGTGAATATATGTGTATATAAAAAAGAATAAAGTAAAAAATTATAATAGGGAACTGAAGAATAACGTAAAAGGAAGCAAAGATGGAAAGTCATGGATATAATCTTGCTTACTATTATATATGTTTCTTGAGATGGAAATTCATTGTTATATATTTTTATTCTTCCCTGATGCTCTAGTGGGCACGTGACACTGTTTTGTTTTATTTTATTTATTGTCCTTTTCCATTTTATTCTTTCTTATTTTGTATTTAGTTCAATAAAAAAGTAAAAATAAAAATTATTTAATAGCCCTGTGAACCATGGTTTTATGAGTAATATCTATTCCCATGGAGGTTAGAATGTTTTTTCCTGAACACTTAGTGAAATCATATTTGAGGCAATGGTAGTATATGTTCTGTTGTAGTTCAATCATTTTTCATCACATCTGACTCTTCATAACACTATTTGGGAGTTTCTTGGCAAAAACATTGGAGTAGTTTGTTATTTCCTTTTCCAGCTCATTTTACAGATGAGGAAACTGAGGCAAATTGGGTTATTTGATTTGCCTAGAGTGATACAGCTAGTAAGTGTCTGAGACCAGAGCAGGAAGATAAGTCTTTCTGACCCCAGACCTGGCACTATATCCACTGTGCCACTCAGCTGTCCTAAGGCAGTGATATCTAACTAAAATAGAAATGGGGCCATTAATTGATACATTAGTATCCCTGTGAGCAGCATGTTGAATTTGTTTTATAATGTTTTATAATGTTATATCTAGATTTGTTGTATTTTGTTAAATACTTCCCAATTATACTTTAATCAGATTCAGACAGCACTCAAAAGTCTTATAGGAAGCATGAAGACCATCCTAATGTCTGATACATCTGATCTGAAAAACTAAAAAAAAAAAAAAATTACCTGAAAAAAGCTATTTTTTATTTTATTTTTGATTTATGGAAGAAAACAAGCATTTCTATTACATAGTGAGAAAAAAGATAATTGCCACATGAAACTGCAAATCTACTATGTACAATTTGCTATTCTTTTAAAATATGCAACAAAATTATCCTGTAAATTTCTTTTTTTTTTTTACTTCCCTTCCTTCTACCACTGCCCCAACAATGACTACCATTAAACACAAATAGCTATCTATATGAGTGTAAAATTATTCTATACATATTTCAATTCATCAGTTCTTTTTCTGGATGCAGGTAGCATCTTTTTTTTTTTTTCATATGTCCTTTATAGCTAATTTGGGTATTTCTAACAATCAAAATAATTTATTCATTCAAAGTTGTTATTTATCTATTTTTCTTTATTAATTGATTTATTTTTTCTGGATATACATGTCCATTAACTTTTAAATACACACGTTTTTATGAATTATGTTGGGAGAAAAATATCAGAACAAAAGGGAAAAACCACAGGAGAGAAAAAAAGAACAACAAAGTAAACATAGCATGTGTTGATTGCCACTCAATTTCCATAGTTCTTTTTCTGGATGCAGATGGTTATTTTCCAGCCAAAGTTTATGGGGATTGCCTTGGATCACTCAACCACTGAGAAGAACCAAGTCTTTCATAGTTGATCATTACACAATCTTGCTGTAACTGTGTACATTGTATTACTACTTATGCTTATTTCACTCAGCATCAGTTCATATAAATCTTTCTAAACTTTTTAAAATAAGCTTATTCATCATTTTTATAGAACAATAATATTTCATTACCTTCATATATCACAACTTATTCATCTATTTCCCAATTGATGAGCATCTACTCATGTTCCAATTCTCTAAGTTGTTCTTAAAACAGTATTGCTGTTAATGAATACTAGATACTACATTCTCTCAGTTCTATTCATTTCTCTTTTCATTATTTCATGCAAGTCTTTCCATGTTTTTTCCTAAAATTATTGAGCTCATTATTTTTATAATATGGTAACAGTCTATCACAGTCATATACCACAACTTGGTCAGCCATTTACCAATTGATGGGCATTCCTGCAATTTCTAATTCATTGCTACTACAGAAAGAGTTACTATTCACATTTTACAACAAATAGGTTCTTTTCCTTTTTTCCTAATTCTCTTCAGAAATAAACCAATGAGTGGTATTGCTAGGTCAAAGGGTATAGATATAGGTAATTTATAACTCATTGAGCATAATTCCAGATTGCTCTCCAAAATTGTTGGATCAGTTCACAATTCCATCAATAATGAGTGTCCCAATTTTTCTATATCCATTCCAATATTTGTCATTTTCCTTTTCTATTATTTTAGTCAATCTGGTAGGTGTAAAATGGCATCTCAAGATCGCTTTAATTTGTACTTCTCTAATCAATAATGATTTAAAGAATTTTTCCCATGATTATACATTGTTTTAATTTCTATATCAGAAAATGGCCTATTCATATCTTTTGACCATATAACAAGTGGGGAATGACTCATATTCTTGACAAAGTTCTTTTACATATTTTCATATATCTTAGATATGAAACCTTTATCTGATAAACTGTTTATAGGAATTTTTACAAAGTTATGTTTTCCTTTTGATCTCTGCTATATTTGTACAACTTTTAAACTTAATGTAATCAGAATTATCCATTTTATACATAATTTTGCTTTCTATATCTTATATATTCATAGTTTGTTTAACTAATTATGTCTGATGAGTAATATATGCTGTGTTCCTATTTTTTTTTGGTAAAATCTCTTTTTATCTAGATCATATATACATTTTGAATTTATCTTGCTTTATGGTGTAAGATTTTGGTCTATGCCTCATTTCTGCCTCACTACTTTCCAGTTTTCTCAATAATTTTTACAATAATAAATTTTTGTTGTAAAATCCTAAGTCTTTATGCTTGTCAAATAAACTTACCTTATTCTTTTGATATTTCTTAGCCAGTATCAGACAGTTTTGATAATTACTGCCTTATTATACAATTTAAGACCTAGTACTGCTAAACCTTCATTCTTTATTCTATTTTAAAATTTTCCTTTGATATTCTTCACTTTTTGTTTTTTCCAATAAATTTTTAAATGTTTTTTTCCAATTCACATTCAAAGTTATAATAACTGTGAATTTTTATCTTTTTCTTTTATTTTCCTTCGCATCCTCTCTTTTCACCCTATCCCCACTACCTTATCTTCTCCCCCTTTTATTCCTTATTTTAGCCACTTCTTTAAAAGTCTCTTCCCTATCTATTCATGCCTTTCTATCTGAATGTATATATCCTTTTAAAAGTTCTTCTTCCATCTTATTCCCCAGTTTTTTCACCTCTCTAGAAGTTCAGAAGACTTCTAAATGTCATCAGGTATATGAGCTGTTTCCTCTTCAACCTAGATGAGAGTTAGGTTTCAATATTACCAGCTCTCCACCACCCACTTATTTCCTCTATATTAGTTCTTCCTTTCATACTCTATATTCATGAGATAATTTAACTTTTTTATCAAGAAAATTCCACAAGAAATTGGTTGTTACCTGCAGATAACAACTGGTTTGTTA
>NC_067400.1:115688-159669 GCF_016432865.1 Antechinus flavipes
TAGCAGACTGGATCAAAAGTCAGAACCCTACAATCTGTTGTTTACAGGAAACACATTTAAAACAGGGAGATACATATAGACTAAAGGTAAAAGGCTGGAGCAGAATCTATTATGCTTCAGGTGAAGTCAAAAAAGCAGGGGTAGCCATCCTTATCTCAGATCAAGCAAAAGCAAAGATTGATCTAATTAAAAGAGATAAGGAAGGAAACTATATCTTGCTTAAGGGTACTATAGAGAATGAAGCAATATCAGTATTAAACATATATGCACCAAGTGGTATTGCATCTAACTTCCTTAAAGAGAAGCTAAGAGAGTTGCGAGAAGAAATAGACAGCAAAACTATAATAGTGGGAGATCTCAATCTTGCACTCTCAGATTTAGATAAATCAAATCACAAAACAAATAAGAAAGAAATTAAAGAGGTAAATAGAATATTAGAAAAATTAGGTATGATAGATCTCTGGAGAAAACTGAATGGTGACAGAAAGGAGTATACTTTCTTCTCAGCAGTTCATGGAACCTACACAAAAATTGACCATATATTAGGACATAAAGACCTCAAAATTAAATGCAGGAAGGCAGAAATAGTAAATGCTTTTTTGTCAGATCACAACGCAATAAAAACTACATTTAACAAAAAGTTAGGTGTAAATAGACCAAAAAGTAATTGGAAACTAAATAATCTCATCTTAAAGAATGATTGGGTGAAACAGCAAATTATAGACACAATTAATAATTTCACTCAAGATAATGACAACAATGAGACATCATATCAAAATTTATGGGATGCAGCCAAAGCAGTAATAAGGGGAAATTTTATATTCTTAGAGGCTTACTTGAATAAAATAGAAAAAGAGAAGATCAATGAATTGGGCCTGGAACTTAAAAAGTTAGAAAAAGACCAAATTAAAAACCCCCAATCAATTACTAAACTTGAAATTCTAAAATTAAAAGGAGAAATTAATAATATAGAAAGTAAAAAAACTATTGAACTAATAAATAAAACTAAGAGTTGGTTTTATGAAAAAACCTCTAAAATTGATAAACCTTTGGTAAATCTGATTAGAAAAAGGAGAGAGGGAAATCAAATTGGCAGTCTTAAAAATGAAAAAGGAGAACTTACCACTGATGAAGAGGAAATTAAAGAATTAATAAGGGGTTACTTTGCCCAACTTTATGCCAATAAATTTGATAACCTAAGTGAAATGGATGACTACTTCCAAAATATAGCTTCCCAGATTATCAGAGGAGGAAGTAAATTGCTTAAATAGTCCCATTTCAGAAAAAGAAATAGAACAAGCTATTAATCAAATCCCTAAAAAAATATCCCCGGGACCAGATGGATTTACATGTGAATTCTACCAAACATTCAAAGAACAATTAGCCCCAATGCTTTATAAACTATTTGAAAAAATAGGGAATGAAGGAGTCCTACCAAACTCCTTTTATGACACAGACATGGTACTGATACCTAAACCAGGTAGGTTGAAAACAGAGAAAGAAAATTATAGACCAATCTCCCTAATGAATATTGATGCTAAAATCTTAAATAAGATATTAGCAAAAAGACTACAGAAAATCATCCCGAGGATAATACATCATGATGAAGTAGGATTTATACCAGGAATGCAGGGCTGGTTCAATATTAGGAAAACTGTCAATATAATTGGCCATATTAATAATCAAATTAACAAAAACCATATGATCATCTCAATAGATGCAGAAAAAGCATTTGATAAAATCCAACATCCATTCCTATTAAAAACTCTTGAGAGTATAAGAATAAATGGACTTTTCCTTAAAATAATCAGTAGCATCTATTTAAAACCAGCAGTAAGCATTATATGTAATGGGGACAAACTGCAACCATTCCCAATAAGATCAGGAGTAAAACAAGGTTGCCCACTATCACCGTTATTATTTAATATTGTATTAGAAATGCTAGCTTTGGCAATAAGAGTTGAGAAAGAGATTAAAGGAATAAGAATAGGCAATGAGGAAACCAAATTATCACTCTTTGCTGATGATATGATGGTATACTTAGAAAACCCCAGAGATTCTACCAAAAAGTTATTAGAAACAATCTACACCTTCAGCAAAGTTGCAGGATATAAAATAAACCCACATAAGTCATCAGCATTCTTATATATCACTAACAAAACCCAACAGTTAGAGATACAAAAAGAAATTCCATTTAAAGTAACTTCTGATTGTATAAAATATTTAGGAATCTATCTGCCAAGGGAAAATCAGAAACTTTATGAGCAAAACTACAAAACACTTTCCACACAAATTAAGTCTGATCTAACCAACTGGAAAAATATTAAATGCTCTTGGATTGGGCGAAGCAAATATAATAAAGATGACAATACTACCTAAATTAATCTACTTATTTAGCACTATACCAATCAGACTCCCACAAAACTACTTTGATGAATTAGAAAAAATAACAACAAAGTTCATATGGAAAAACAAAAGGTCAAGAATTTCAAGGGAATTAATGAAAAAAAAAAATCAAATGAAGGTGGCCTAGCTGTACCAGATCTAAAATTATATTATAAAGCAGCAGTTACTAAAACCATCTGGTATTGGCTAAGAAATAGACTAGTTGATCAATGGAATAAGTTAGGTTCAAAGGACAAAACAGCCAATAACTTTAATAATATAGTGTTTGACAAACCCAAAGACACCAGTTTCTGGGATAAGAATGCATTATTTGACAAAAATTGCTGGGAAAATTGGAAATCAGTATGGCAGAAACTAGGCATTGACCCACACTTACCACCGTACACCAAGATAAGGTCAAAATGGGTTCATGACCTGGGCATAAAGAATGTGATGATAAATAAATTGGAAGAGCATAGGATTGTTTACCTCTCAGACCTGTGGAAGAGGGAGGAATTTATGACCAAAGAAGAACTGGAGATCACTATTGACCACAACATAGAAAATTTTGATTATATCAAATTGAAAAGTTTTTGTACAAACAAAACAAATGCAAACAAGATTAGAAGGGAAACAATAAACTGGGAAAACATTTTTACAATCAAAGGTTCTGATAAAGGCCTCATTTCCAAAATATATAGAGAACTGACCCTAATCTATAAGACATCAAACCATTCTCCAATTGATAAATGGTCAAAGGATATGAACAGACAATTCTCAGACAAAGAAATTGAAACTATTTATAGACATATGAAAATATGCTCCAAATCATTATTAATCAGAGAAATGCAAATTAAGACAACTCTGAGATACCACTACACACCTGTCAGATTGGCTAGAATGACAGGGAAAGATAATGGGGAATGTTGGAGGGGATGTGGGAAAACAGGGACACTGATACATTGTTGGTGGAATTGTGAACACATCCAGCCATTCTGGAGAGCAATTTGGAACTATGCTCAAAAAGTTATCAAGCTGTGCATACCCTTTGATCCAGCAGTGTTTCTACTGGGCTTATACCCCAAAGAGATACTAAAGAAAGGAAAGGGACCTGTATGTGCCAAAATGTTTGTGGCAGCCCTGTTTGTAGTGACTAGAAGCTGGAAAATGAAAGGATGTCCATCAATTGGAGAATGGTTGAGTAAATTGTGGTATATGAACGTTATGGAATATTATTGTTCTGTAAGGAATGACCAGCAGGATGAATACAGAGAGGACTGGCGAGACTTACATGAACTGATGCTGAGTGAAATGAGCAGAACCAGAGATCATTATATACCTCAACAATGATACTGTTTGAGGATGTATTCTGATGGAAGTGGACCTCTTTGATAAAGAGAGCCTTAATTGATCAAAGATGGACAGAAGCAGCTACACCCAGAGAAAGAACACTGGAAATGTATATAAACTTCTTGCATTTATGTTTTTCTTCCCAGGTTATTTATACCTTCTGAATTCAATTCTCCCTGTGCAACAAGAAAACTGTTTGGTTTTGCACACATATATTGTATCTAGGATATACTGTAACCTATTCAACATGTCAAGGACAGCTTGCCATCTGGGGGAGGGGGTGAGGGGAGGGAGGGGAAAAAATCGGAACAGAAGTAAATGCAAGGGATAATGCTGTAAAAAATTACCCTGGCATGCATTCTATCAATAAAAAATTATTTAAAAAAATTAAAATAATAAAAAAAAGAGAATAGAAGAAAAAAAGAAGAAAAAGAAAAAAATATTAAGAAAAATATTGACATAATTGATGATATAAATAACAAAACTGCAAAAACAACATGATTATCTCAATACATAATGAAAATGGTTTGACAAAATGTAGGACCTATTATTAAAAACATTAAACAGAATAGGAATAAATGGAGTTTTCCTAAAAAGTAATAAGCAGTATCTATCTAAAACCATCAGCAAGCATTATATATAATGAAGATAAACTAAAAACCTCCCCAAAAAGGTCAAAGATGAAGCAAGGATATCCATTATCAGTATTAACATTCAATATTGAACTAGAAATATTAGCTTTAGAGATAAAGAGAAGAAAAGTGAACTAAAGGAATTAGAGTAGTAATGAAAAAATGACAAAGTAGAGTTCTTTGCAAATAAAATATACAAAAATAGATAATTAACTAAGAAACTATTTAAAATAATTAATAACTTCAGCCAAATTGCAGATATAATAAGCCCACATAAAATTGCAGAATATAATAAGCCCACATAAATATCAGCATTTCTGTATATTACAAACAAAACCCAAAATCAAGAGATAAAAATTCCATTTACAATAATGATGGGCAACATAAAATATTTGGGAGTCCACTTTCCAAGACAAATTCATTAATTGTGTGAGCTTACATTGTCATATAAATAAAGTTAGATCTAAATAATTGGAAAAATATCAATTTCTCAAAGGTAACTAAGCTAATATAATATAAATGACAATTCTACGTAAATTTACTTATTCAGTATCATAGCATCACACTACAAAATCAAAGCTGGGAAACAATTTTTACAATCAATATTTCTGATAAAGACCTCATTTCTAAAATATATAGGAAACTGAGTCAAAGTTACAAGAATAGGAATCATTTCTCAATTGATAAATTGTCAAAGAATATGAACATGAAATTTTTAGATGAAAAATTAAAATTGTAATCATGTAAAAATACTGTAAATCACTATTCATTATAAATATGCAAATTGAAAATACTGTGAGGTAGCATCTCCCACCCATCAGATTGGCTAATATGAAAGAAAAGGAAAAAAAAAAACATAATGGAAAGGATGTGGGACATTGGAACACCAATGTATTGTTGGTGGAGTTGTGAGATGATTTAACTATTCTGTAGAGTAATTTGTAAGAATCATGATGTAAAGTGCTATCCATATTCAGAGAATGATTCTGGAGTTTGAATACAGATTGAAGAATAATATTGTCATTTATTGTTATGGTTTTTTCTTTCTAATGATTTCCCCCATTTTTCTTATTCTTCTTTCACAACATAACTAATGTGAAAATGTTTTATATAGATCACACATGTACAAACTATATCAGATTTGTTGCCATCTTGGGAAGAGTGAAAAAAGAAAGGGGAAAGATAGAAATAGAAATCTTATATAAATAAATGTCAAAACTAATAAATAAACACAAAAAAGAAAAATAACTTTGAATTGAAATGTACTGTCAGTTGGTGGGATGAGGCATATAGAGAATAACCACCTACAAAAATTATCTGTTCCAAGTCTTAAAGGAAATTATTTCTATTGTATCATAAGTCCTTGAGTTTCCTCAGGCCCAGGCAAGTTTAGTAATTTGCCACATAGCTACTGTCAGAAACAGGATTGTACCTCGGGTCTTCCTCAAACCATATGTCAAATTCTATGGCACCAAGATTCTTCACCACTTAAAATTATTTTCCAAACAATTGAGCTGACTATGATCCTATTAATGTTCACTTGAAGGACAACTTGTATTTCATTAAAAGTGAGACTGGCTATCAAGATTACACTTAGCCTTCACTGTTTGATTGTATAATTAGAACCCATACTTGAAATAGCATCAAAGTTTGTGGTTCACTTTCAAATCCTGAAATATCCTAGTTTGGCATATCTTTAAACCCCTAATCCCCTCTTCGATTATAACTGCTCAATATAGATCTCTTCACACTCTATTACTCAGAACCTAGTAAACATATTTAAGCTCCATCTTTCCCTCTGCCAAATATCTGTTCCACTGTGTTGAAAACAGACTGCTTCTGCCTCAAACATTGACACCTCATATAAACAGAGAGAGTTTGTTTAGTGTATGCATAGGAATTCCTGATTGCTAGTATATGTGTAGTGCCTGCTAACACATTTCCTCTGATTGAACACTTTTAGTCCTATTAATATTATTGTCAGTTTTGATATTGTCTGCCTTGATATTTCTAAAACATATAAAAGCTTTGAACATCTTCATATTTAAATCATTAGAATACATTTGAATTATTTTAGAATTAAAAGCACCCTTTCCTGGACTTCAGCTATTACCGATAGAGGGAAAATATCCTTACCAACCTTCCAAAGTGCTTTTCAAACTCAAACATGTTTATGTTGTTCCTAGAGATAAGTATCATTCCCCAAAGCCTGAGATGTTTCATTGAAAGAGATTACTTTCCCTACCCAGCTGAGTCCAAATACTTTACACTTGAAAGTGAATTGCTTATTCATCTGAGTGCTTTATTATGTCAGCAACCTATAATTATGCTTTAATTAAATAATTGCAGAAAGTAATGTGCCAGAGAACACATTAAGGAGTCTTATCATACAAGTGACTTATTGGATGACAATACCTAGGGCAGTATCTAAAGTAGGCAATGAATAAAGAAATCAGATGGTAGAAAGTAACAGAAATAAGGTAATCACAAAAGCTCCTGTCTATGAAAAAGGGATAGATTTTATGATCTAGGGAAATTAATTGAATATCTTTCAGTGTAGAGGAATTAATTTCGACCCTATCTCATGAAATAGATATTACAGGTACTTTCAATCTCTGTTACTTATTTTAATTTATCTTCCATGGAATAAGGTGTTTTTTCCTTTTCTTTCTATACCAGTCTCTGGGCAATACACTCAGCTGCTACCTTTTATCACTGCCATGTCAAGAGATTCCATGCCAACAAAGGTTACTTTTCAAGGTATTATACTTAGTTTGTTATTTTGTTATTGCTGTTCAGTCAATTCAGTCATGTCTAACTCTTCATGCTCTTATGAACTACATTGTTCATGGGGTCTTCTTGACAAAGATACAGGAGTGGTTTGTCAATTCCTTCACCAGTGTTATACTTTGATGTCCTCATTAAATTGACATAAGACACCACTTGCAAGAGTGCTGTTCATAGTAAAATAAAAAAAAAATTATATTCAGTGTTTTTAATTTATTTAGAATTTTACTTTTCCCAGTTACATGTAAAGACATTTTTTAACCATTCATTTTTAAAATGTTTTATCCAAATTCTTTTCCCTCATTCCTTCCTCCCTACATTGAGAAGAATGAATGTAGGTTATACATTTATAACCATGCAAAACATTTTTGTAATAGTAATGTTGTAAAACAAAACACAGACCCTTTCAACTCCCCCAAAAACATCAAGGAAAATAAAGTTTTAAAAAAATATGGTTCAATGTGCATTCCGACATCATCCATTCTTTTTTTGGGGATGATTTTCATCATAAGATCATTGTCTTTGATCATTGTATTGTTGAGAATATCTAATTCATTCATAGTTGATCATCTTATAATATTTCTGTTACTTTATTCATTTCACATTGTATCAGCTCATGTTAGTCTTTCCAAGTTTTCCTGAGAACATTCTGCTCACTTTTTCATATAACACAATAGTATTCCATGGCAATCATATACCAAAATTTTTCATTCATTCCCAAATTGATGGTCACTACCTCAATTTCCAATTCTTTGCCACCAGAATAGAGTTGCTAGAAATATTTTTGTATATATAGTTCTTTTCTTAGTTTTTATAACTTTTTGAATATATACCTAGTAGTAGTGGTGCTAGGTCAAAGGGCATCATAGTTTTATCACCCTTTTGTCATAGTTCCAAATTGCTCTGTGGAAATAAGTTTACCACTTAACCAACACTATATTAATGTCTTATTTCCCCCCATAACCCCTTCAACATTTGTTATTTTTCTTTTATGTCCTATTAGTCAATCTAATAGGGAGCTGGTATTATCTCAGAAATATTTTAATTTGTGTTTCTCTAATAAATAAATGAGTTGAAGCATTTTTAACATATGGCTATAGATATTTTGATTATCAATTGGAGAATGACTTTTATTTTTACAAATTTGTCTCAGTTCTCTCTATGCTTGAGAAATGAGACCTTCATTGGAGAAACTTACTTAGAAATTTTTAATAGTTACTTTTGATCATTGTATTTGCCTCTATCCTAGTCCCTCTCCATTTATTCTTTTTTCTCCCTCCACTCTCTGCCTCCTCAAAAGTATTTTTCTTCTGTCTGTCTCGCAATCTATTCTTCCTTCTATCATTCCCAGTACCATTCTTTCTCCTCCTTCCCTCCTACTTGCTTATAGAATAACACAGATTTCTATAAACAATTGATTGTGTATTGTATTCCCTCTTTGGGCCAGTTTTGATGAGAGTAAGGTTTACTCCCTCCATCTTATCTCAAACCTCTTCCTATCTATTGGAAAAGCTTTTCCTTGCTTCTTTTATGTGAGATAATTTATCCCATTCTTTCTTTCCCTTTTCTCTCACACTTTATAATTTAATTTTTTTAGATATTATTCCTTCATGGCTATGCCCTCTATCATACTCTTTCTAATTGTCCTAATAATGAGAAAGTTCTTATGAATAATAAGTGTTATCTTCCCATTTAAGAATGTAAAATCCCTTATGGTTCCCTTTTTCCTGTTGATGTATTTGTGATGCTATTGACCTTTGCATTTGAAAGTCAAATTTAGATTCAGCTATAGTCTTTTCATCAAGAATGCTTGAAAATTCTCTGTTTCATTGAATATCCACATAACATTATGTTGTTTTTTTAAAGAAAAGATCAGTAGTGGACAGATATTATGGAAAAAATTGATTACAATCAGAAGAGTTTCAAAATCAGTTGATGAAATCAAAGGGTTTATTAATAGTCTACTACTAATTGATTTAGTGGACATATTCCAATAAATTATATGAAGAGAAATATTTTGCGAAACTAAAAACAGCTGGAGTGTGCAGTAGATAGTGCAATGGGCCTAGATTCAAGAAGACATGAATTCGAAACTTACTAAATGTAGGATCCTAAGCAAATCACTTGACTTCTGTTTGCTTCAATTTACTTAATTGTAAAATAGGAATAATGGGACCTATATTTCCGTGGTTATCAATTGAGTTAATATTTGTAAGGCAGTTAGCATAATACCTGACTCAAAGAAGGAACCATCTCTAATTTTCTTGATCTATTTCATGCCACTGACACAGATGGAGAGACCCTTGACTTTGCACACTCCTGCTTCACTTGAATCCAATTCATTTGTAAGTCACAACATCACCTTTCCAATGTCTTGGTCCTCTTGAAGAATGAAGGACAAACAACAATTAACAATCTCTAAGTATTAATTGGGTCCCATTGAAACCCAATTTTCCAATAACATTTGGCAATATAGCTTCTTCATTTCTTTCCTCCTTTTTTTATTTACTCCTACCCTCCTTCCATTTATCCTTCCCTCCTCTCTCTCCCTCCTGTTTTTTTGTTCACATAGGGAATCATATTGTTATCAAAAGGTGCTCTGCCAAAAGGAATATAAAATTTGATTCCTGAAACCTGGCAAGATATCTTGAGGTTTATAAACAAGATTTCCTTTTTAAGGACAAAGCTCTAAACTCAAAGCACTCTGTTGTTTTATTATTTTATTGCCAATAAAAAGTCTCAGCTCAAGTCTTACTTGGCAATTGTTGGTGCTCTTATGTTTCAGAATGAGTGTAAATAGAAATTGTTATTGTTTTGGTCAGAAACTAAGAAGTCCTTTCCTTCGCAGAATGGTTTTTGACACTTAAAGAGAGCACTCTTTGTCTCATTTCTTACTTTGTCTTAATCACTGAATGGGCATTGCTTCAGAGAAACAGAGACCTGGGAAAGATCTAAGTTAAAAATGTCAAGATCTTCCACTGCATTTGACCTCTTTGCCAGTCATCCTGATTATGTTTTGCCACTTACCCAGAGGACTGTGGAGGAGAGGCTAGTGATATGCATGGCTCATTCTCATTTAAATCCAATTCACTAGCAAGTCATGATATCACTTTCCTGATATCATGGTCCTCTTCAAAAATGAAGGATAAACAACAACATAGAAGGCATTTAATAAAATGATTTTTCCATTTTCATCTTCATTTCTCATTGTCACCTATGGAGTTTCCATATTGATTTAGCTTAGCAAAATGCTGCTGCTTGTGCAATAGCTTCTGGTAAGTCAGTTCTATAGAGTTATAGCTTAGTCATTAGAGAAGAAAAGCATATTGGGGACATTAATTAAATAAAGAAAAAGAACAGGAAAGTCTTAAAATGAACCAACCTACATTATACATTATTTTCAAGTGGGATTTATGTTAGAAATGCAGGGATGATTTAACACATTGAAAACTATTAACATAATGATTACATCAATAATAAAAATATTGAAAATTCTATGACTGTGTCAGTAGATGTCAACAAGGGTTTGATGAAGTTCAATGCTCCTTTTTATTAAAAAAATTTAAATATTGCTATAAATAGATTTTTAAAAAGTTAATTAAAATATTTATCTAAAACTATCAGCAAGCATCATTTATAAAGCAAAAAACTAGAAGACTTCCCATTAAGCTCAAGTGTGATATAAGAATGTCCATTCCCACCAATAGCATTCAATATTCAACTGGAAACAGTTAATAATTTTAGCAATGTAATGGGATATTAATTAAATCCACATAAATCATAAAGATTTATCTATATCACAAACAAAACTCTGCAAGAAAAGATAGCTAAAAATTTCCCACTTAACATTACTCTAGATAGTATAAATTATCTGGAAGTGTACCTACCAGAACAAACCTAAGAACCATATGAACAAAATTGTAAAAGAAAAAAAATGTTTTGTTCAAATAAATTACCAAACTTAGTTATTGGAAAATATTATTTAAATAACTGGAGAAATTATTAATTATTCATGTGTAGACAGGGAACATATAATGAAAATTAAAATTTTACCAAAGCTAACTTATATATTAAATGCCACTCCAGTTAAATTACCAAGTTTTTTGTTTATTTGTTATTACTGAATTAGAAAAAAAAAAAGCAGAATCCATTTGAAAAAACTAAAACTTAAGAATATCAAAGGAAATAGCTAAAAATAAAAAAAAGGAAGTTTAGCAATATTAGATGTTAAACTACATTATAAAGTATAAATTATCCAAATTGTATGGTAGTAGAAAAAATAGAAAGGTAGATTAATGGAACAGAGTAGACATACAATTTACAACAGAAATTAATCATAATAACCTTGCATTTGAGAAATTCAAAAAACTAAGATTTGAAATAAAAATTCATTATTTGGTAAAAAAAAAACAATTGGAAAACTATAAAGCACCATGGCAGAAACTTGGCAGAAACCAACATCTTATACCATTTACTATGATAAGGTCAAAATAGATACACAACTTCTATAAAAATAGAATTAACTAAAAAAATAGGAAGAATGTGGGACATATTACTTATCAGATATATGGATAAGTGAATAATTTATGAACATAGCATGTGTTCATATTCATTCATAAATAACTAAGTTAGGTATAAATGGATCATTATGATTACAGTATTTTTTAAATTTTAAATTAAAAAAATAAATTTTATTTTTTTAATTAAAAAATTTAAATTACATTTAAAATTAAAATAAATTAATTTTAACATTTAAAAAAAATGTTTTGCACAAATGAAACACTTGTGGCCAAAAACCAGAAGGAGAGCAGTAAATCTGGGGTGGGGAGATCTATAGACATTTTCTCATGTAGACAGTTACATATCTCAAATATATAAAGAATTTAGTCAGATATTTAAGAATGAGTCATTCCCTAATTGATAAAGATAAAAAGATATGAATAAGAAGTTTTCTGATGAAAAAATCAAGACAATTTATAGCCTTATGAGAAAATGCTCTAAATCATTATTAATTAGAGAAATGCAAATTAAAATAACCTTGAGGTATCATTTTATCCCTATCAGATTGGCTAAAATGATAGAAAAAATTAGGGACACCAATTTATTGTTAGTGAATTGTGAATTGATCTAGCCATTTTGGAGGACAATATTACTACTTAGTCTATTTCTAGAGATAATTAGGGGAAAAGGAAAAGGAACTATACATTCTAAATTTTGTAGTATCTTTCTTTGTGGTGTTAAAGAACTAGTAAGTGCAGGGTGCCCTTCAGTTGGTAATGGCTGAGCGATTTGTGGCATATGATTATGATGGAATGCTATTCTGGCATAAGAAATGATGAGCTAGATATTTTAGGGAAAAAATGGAAAATCTTTAATTAAATAAAAAGCAAAATAAGCAGAAGCAAGAAAATATTGTATATTGTAATCGCAATACTATTTCAAGAATGACTTTCAGATGAGTTATTTTGAAAATAATAAATACCCAAATTAACTATAAAAGTCATATGAGGGAAGTCATTATCTCCATTCAGAGAAAGAATTATTAATAAAAGTATATGTATAACGCTTATTTGTATATGTTCTTATATATAAAAACGTATTTATATGCATATTTACTATATACTTAAACACACATATTTATAAGTATATATTTATATGTAATATATGTGTATATACATACACATACATATACATACTTATTTGTATCTAATGTAGCCATCTCCAGGGCAAGGTTGAGGAAGAAGAAAAAAGAAATTTACATGATAATTTTATTATATATTTAAAAAGAATAGCAAAATGTGCATAGTAGACTTTCAGTTTCATGTATAGTCATCTTTATTATTCTATGTTATGAAAATTCTGGTTTTATTCCATAAATTAAAAATTACATTTAAAAATAACTAAATTTGGGTAAAGACATCTTAGGTAGCTTTGACTGGAAAAATTCTGAACAGGTCAGAAAACCTAAAATAAGACATGATAGAAGGCACTAGAATAATGAAATACATCTATAGATATTCAGTTATCCCTTTAGTTTTCTCTGTCTGCATTCCTTCTTTCTTTATGGGAAGGACCAAATCTAACCAGCCTTTATGATTGAAGGGGAAACAATTAGATTGGATGTATTTTTAAACATTTTCTAGCTGTTTTTTAAGTATGTATTTAATAAGTATCAATAGAAATAAGCATATTGATAAATGAAGATGAACAAAAAAAAAAGGATTGTGCATGAAACTATGAAATATCAAGAATAGCTTTTAATACCAGATTAAATTTTATATGACAGTAACAAAATTAGCTTTTAAAAATATTTTGAACTCCCTTCTACTATCTTTTATGTATTATTTTAATGCTTCATTTGTATTCTTCTCCTTCTCTTCTTTTTTGTTGCATCACTATTGCTACCCATGTAATTTCTTTTCTTATATTTCTAAATAGAAAATTTCTCTCTAGATTAGTAAGATATATCAAATTCAGATTATTGTCTTTATACAATTCTCTTCCATCATATTTCTCTTAAGAAAGAGAAAACATCCATCATCATCTGTTATCTGATACTATGCTTTATCACAGCATTGTTCAAAGCTCTGATGTCTTTGAAAGTTATCTTCCATATGATGTGTGTGTGTGTCATTACACACACATATATGCACATACATACACACATGATTATATGTGTATATTATATATATATGTGTGTATATATATGTGTATATATATATATATATATATATATACATATAGATCACTATGTAAATTTTTTCAATTGGTTCAGCTCACTTCCTTTTGTAGCACTTCATATAAGTCTCTTCTCAATTCCCCATACTTAGCATTTATTTGAAGAATTAATTGTTAATTTTTATTTTAAAATAATATTTTTCCTTTTCAATATGCATACAAAGATAGTTTTCAGCATTCATCTTTGAAAAACTTGTGTTCATAGTTTTTATCCCTCCTTTCTCCTCATTCCCTCACCTACACAGCAAGTAATCCAATATGTTAAACATGTACCATTCTTCTAAACATATTTCCACATTGATCATGCTGCATAAGAAAAATCAGATAAAAAATGATAAGGGAAACAAAAAACAACCAAGCAACAATAAAAAGATGAAAATACTACTTTGTGATCTATACTCAGTCCTTATAGTCCTCTTTCTGGAAGCAGATGTCTCTCTCCATCACAAATCTATTGAATTTGCCCTGAATCATCTTATAATTGAAAAGAACCAAGTCTATCACAGTTGACCATCACATAATCTTCTTTGTTGTGTACAATGTTCTCCTGTTCCTATACACTTCACTTAACATCAGTTCATATGAATCTCTCTAGCCCTTTCTGAAATCATTCTGCTCATCATTTCTTACGGAACAATAATATTCCATTACATTCACATACCATAACTTATTCAGTCATTCTCCAATTGATGGGCATCCATTTAGTTTTCTAGTTCCTTGACACTACAAAAGGGCCACTACAAATATTTTCGCACATATGTGTCCTTCCCCCCCCCCCCTTTTGAAACAGTGCAGGATCAAAGGGAATTTGACAGTCTTTTGGCATAGGTCCAAATTACTCTTTCATATGGTTGGATCAGTTCACAACTCCATCAACAATGTATTAGTGTCTCAGTTTCCCGCATTCCCTCCAACATTTATCATTATCTTTTCCTATCATCTCAGCCAATCTGAGAAGTGTCCAGTGATACCTCAGAGTTGTCTTAATTTACATTTATCTATTCAATAAATCTGAGTACTTTTTCATATGACTTAAAAATAGCTTTAATTTCTTCATCTGAAAATTACCTGTTCATTTCCTTTGACCATTTATCATTTGGAGAATGGCTTATAAATTTGAGTCAATTCTCTATATATTTTAGAAATGAGGCCTTAAAAAAAGAAATGAGGCTTTTATCAAAGCCGTTGGATATTTAAAAAAAGATTCTACTTTTCTTCTTTCCTTTTAATTTTGGCTGCATTTGTTTTGCTTGTACAAAACCCTTCTTAATTTAATATAATCAAAATTATCAATTTTGTATTTCACAGTATTTTGTAGTTCTTATTTGGCCATACATTGCTTCTTCTCTACAGATCTGAGAGATAAACTATCTCTTTTTCTTCTAATTTGTTTATAGTATCACATCTTATATCTAAATCATGAATCCATTTAGACTTTATTTTGATATAGAGTGTTAGGTGCGTTTCTGCTGTATTATTTTCCATTTTTTTCAGAAATCTTTTAAGGTAATGAGTTCTTACTCTAGAAACTGGAGTATTGGGTTTATAAAACACTAGGTTATTATAGTCATTGACTATTGTATCTTCTGAACCTAACTTATTCTATTGATGCACTATTCTATTTCTTAGCTATTACCAAATGGCTTTGATGACCATTGCTTTATAATATACCTTTAAGTCTGGTACAGCTAGGCTACCTTTGTTTGTCTTTTTTTTTTCCATTAATTCCTTTGAAATTTTTGGCCATTTGTTCTTCCAGATGAATTTTGTTATTATTTTTTCTAGCTTTATAAAGTAATTTCTTGGCATTTTGTTTGTTATGACATGTTCAGTAATTTTTCAATTGTTTTTATGCCCCATTCAGGATTTTCTTCTTAAAGATACTGTAGTAGTTGTCATTTTGTTCTCCAAATTATTTTACCGATGAGGAAACTAATGCAAAAGGATTAAAGACTTGCCCAGGTCATATAACTATAAGTTTCTGAGGCCTGATATTAATTCAGGAAGAGAAGATTTCTTGAAACTAGGCTGTCACCCTATCTACTATGTCATCTAGTTGAACATGGTAAAAATGTAATCTTTAATTCATATACCTCTATTTTGCTAAGCCATAATAATAGTGGGGGAATTTATGTCAGTTCAGGGGATTACCACACATTCTGATTTTAACAATTGGCAAGGTGTCTCCTTCATACTAACAAAGACCCTATTTGCTAGGACTTGCACAAAATATTTTCATGAATATTTCCATTGTCTTCTCTTATTTATAGATTAGCTGTATATCCTCAAAATTCTCATTTCCCACTGTGTTATCCCTCACAGAAAACAAAACAAAACAAAACAAAACATCTTATAACCAGTTGTGTATTGGAGTCAGGTCAAAACAGTTCCAAAGAGGCTAAATGAGGGAATAGAGAAAAGTCAGGAAGGTAGAACCCTGGAATACTATTCTCATTATTTTTATCCACTGTAAAGATTGTCATATTTAGAGACATGACTTTCTACTTTTGCTAACAAAGAGTCAAGAACTGAATTCTATTCTTCTAAACACATCATTAATAGGGATAACATTGCAAAATTGCCAGGCCTTGGAATCTGATTTTAACTGAGCAACTGATATGATTTGTAACTGGCAGCTGAAGCAGATTTTTTTAGTAAAATGTACAAAATATAAGAGAATATGTTCTTTCTTTAATTATAAACAATATTCTATTTATTTAGTTGTTATGAAAATAAATTTGATGATAAGCTCATTAAAATGTATAAAGACAAAAATAATGGAAAAAATAACTTGGCTAGAGTACAGCTTGTGTGAGTCATAAAAGAGTTAGAAACATTCTGGTAGGACACAAGTAAAAGCAAATATGAATAGAAAAAAGATAATAACAGTACTACAGTCATAGAGGCTACCATGGGGATGTACAAGGAATGTTTATGTTTGCATTTATGCATAACTGAAAAAAGGAAATACAGGGAAGAAAACATGCACTAAATTGGATGCAATTTTAACCATAAAAAAAAAAACATTACTTAAAGTTCTGTTTAAACATTAGTCAGGAAGTCAATGCAATAATTTTCATCCCAAGATGAATTTTTGCTATTTGATATAATCTCAATAAAACTCCATTCTACTTTATAAATAGATGTGTTTCATTTTAACACAGTTTACCGTGTAATTTAAATCAAGTTAAGTTTGAAACTTCAGCAAATAGATGAATGGTATTGAAGCAAAGAAAATCACTGAGAAAATGTGTAGAAAATTATATAGATCTATTTTTAAAGCTATCAATCATAACATTGTCTTCTTTCGACTGTTCCTCAATATACAATTTGCATATAGGAAATGTATAGGTTCTGTTCTCTATTCCTGTTGTTCTTTGTATTCTCTCTTCTATCTTCCATTTTTCAATAAAGGTTTTGATTTTTCTATTACTAAACTAGCAGATAAGGAAACCAGCCCAATGAATCAGGAAGTTAATAGCAACTTGAAAAATTTCGGAGTTCCACCGAGGTCAGTCTCATGTTTGAGGGAAAAGCAAAAAAAAAAAATTGTCCTTGGTGGTATTCCTTCTGCTCCAGTTCTTGTCAATTTAGTGAGTGATATAATCACAAATACTAAGGGACATGGAAAAAAAAAAACATTTTTTAAATGTTTGCAAGCATTAATTCTAAGCCCTTAATTATTAAACCAAAAAGTTAGATATTTTAATTAGTAGGCTATTAGAATGGCCTTTTTGAGAGTCAAGAAATGATAGCCTGGCCAATAATGCTAAATATGTGCCAAAAATAAAAGGTAATATGTTGGTGTGTTGTTGAATACTTGATATTGGCAAGAGGAATCTGTATTTTAGAGGAACACTTTCTGGATCAGAAGCAGTCTACATAGGGCACAAGAAGCAGAATGTAATAGATTATAAAACTCCTGATTCTAATTATAATCTTATTATTATACTCATTAAATATATTAATAATAATATCTTTATTATTATTATTATTATATATTTAGTGTATTCATTGGAAGAAGTAAAGGTTTTTTTTTTTTAGATTCATTTTTTCTTCAGAACAGCCTCCAAAATACCAAGATATCTTAGCAATTACTGATTTGTGAATATGATATAAATGACTTTCTCAGTTTTGTTTTGCCCATCTATATAGAACAATGACACAAAAACTTCATCTGGTACCTTAAAGTCATTTTAAAGCAACTTATTTCTATTAACAAAAAGACTGAAATCTAGGATCAGTATTGAATTATTGGAGACCATATAGAACAGTGCATAAAATAGGACTTATAAGAACTTGGTATGCAACCTTCCTTTATAATATGATAACAAAAAAAAAAAAAAAACCCGAAGAAACAAAAAAAAAAAAAAAAGCATGTCAATTTCTTATGATTCTTAGTGCCATTTCCAGTCTTTTGTCTTTTGCAGTTAGATGACAGGAATGTGTAAATATTAAAATACAGATTTACACAAAGATTCATTTCATTTCTGGTAAACTTTGGAATTGTTACATGCCCTCAATAAAACTAGTATTGTATTTAGCTATAAAATTTCATTTGGAGAAATCTTTGTTCTATTTTGGGATTAAGGAACTGGATTCAGGGAGTTGTCTATAAATGGGAATGATTGAATAAATTATGATATATGAATGCAATGAGATATTATTGCATTAGAACAGAGAGTAAAAAGAAAATATTAAAGAAACCAGAGAAAATTCATATGAACTTGGTAGAATGAGGGGAGCACAATCAGAACAAAAAGGGAAAGGAAAAGAGAATAAGGAGTTATATTGCTGCCTCCTATATGCTGAGCACTGTGTGAAGCATTTTATAAAATATTTTTTCATTGATCCTAGCAGCAACTTTATAAGATGAATAATATCATTCTCTTTATTTTCTGGTTAAGGAAACTGAGGACAACATATCCAGTTGCTAATTAATTATAGAATTTTGAAATTGGGGCAAGCATAAGGCACAAAGTATGCAGGGGCAAATAAGCAGAGAAAGTATAGGAGAAAGTGGAAAAAAGAAATATAGAGCAGTGGGCATGGAGACTGGGCTGCTAGAGAGAGTAGCACAGGGAAGAGAATGGGGAGGAAGGAAATTTTAGAGAGTAACTCACATAATCAAGGATAAAAATTAGGAAATACTTAGCAGCATTGACACACATGGAGATGAAAGAATGCACAAGATATAGGATTTTGAAATCTTATTCTTATCCTTAGCTCCTTGGAGTTGACTCATTAACATATCCAAATCTTTCAAAGTTGTAATAAGCTTCAAGTTGACATGTTTATATCACGTCATTGCATTATCAGTAACATTTGATGTTCTGCTGGTATAACTGCACATGTCTGGAGTTTATCTGGAATTTATATCTCATAGGCCTATAAAGGCTCTGACAGCAAGGTCTGGATCACTTTCCCTGATAAAATACATTACCAGAGTTTGTTTTTTGGTTATTTTATGAGAAAGTTTGAAAAGTATATTCCTCTGATCTTTAGAATGGTCTGTATGTAACTTTTAGTTCTTTTACTATTTACTATTTAGTTCTCTTTTTCTGCTATTGTTGTTTTATAATGACTTCTTATAAATTTAAATACCATACTGACTAGAATGGAGTAGTGGTCAGGGAAACCAGAATAAAAGATACAATTTTAACACAGACAGATTGAGTTATTTGCCTAGGGTACCAAATGTTTTAGTTTGGTTTTGAATTCAGGTTGTTTTGACTCCAAATTTGGAGCACTGTATTAGGGCAATATATATATATATATATATACACACACACACACACACACACACACACACACACACACACAGAGGTATTGTCATTATAATGAAGAGCAATTCTATCTTTTAAATACTCTGGCCTTTTTTCTGAGTCATCATAATGATAAGATTGTAATTTCTGAGGATGTTACTTCCTTGTCTCATTATTTTTTCACTAGAAAGTATACCAAGAAGCTTATTCAAAGATAGAACTTTTGAAACACAATGCCATCCTCATTAAGGAACTGATTCCCATTAGGAACATTATATCTCATGTCACTATGAGATTATAAAGCCAACTGAGACCAAAATCATCTAATTTCATGCTTAGAAAAAAAATAAGGTTCTCATCAGGTAGAAAGACTATTAGTTCTGGATATCTATAAAAAGAAGTGACTTTATTGAAGGATTTAGTTCTTTAATTAGAAGGAAATGTTTAGGAGTTAGTACTAGACAACTAGAAATTCAGTGTTCGAATAACATTTTTATAAAATTACATTCTCTGCAAATTAGACAACAGTGATAAATAGGGTAGCTGGATGACTAATGTAGTTCAGTGGTATTATAAGTGACTCACTGGATTGTAATTAGAAACACAGTTGGCACATGCGTGGTAGGCATTTAGGTCAATCAGTTCTATAGAGATTTCATTCTGTTCCTTTGTGAAAATTTTGACTCTTGTCTTCCATACCTGGTGTAGCCACCAGGGGCTCTTTCTGAACTTTTTTCTATTTGGAGCTTTCACTTTAAGTAGTTTTTTGTTCCTCTGGGTGACATCTGACTCCATGGCCAACTTATATACAGAAATACTATGCAGAACTCATTCCCCAGGATACTGTTATGAATCTCAGTGAAACAAGTTCTCTTTAAGGAACATGTTTTGATTTTTTTCTTCTCTCCCTTCTTATTAAGCAAGGTCATGTGTAGTGCCTTGCTGAAGTAAATAGCAATTATACTCAGTACAAAAAACTGATTCTTTTTGAAAGAACAAAGATCTTTAAAATAACATGTTTTTATTAATTTTATTAAATATTTCCCAATTATTATTTTCTGTTCTCATTCTCCCCTTTTTATTTATTCCCCACCATTCAAGAAAGAAAGCAATATTATATCAATTATACATGCAAAGTTATGCAAAATATTTCCATATTAACAACTTTACAAAAAAAATTCAAAATAAAACAAGAAAAATAAAGAAAGTGGAAAATCTATACTCAGTTCATCATTTCTCTGGTGGAGCTGGATGAATTTTTTATCATGAATCTTTTGAAAATGCCTTAGATCATCATATTGAATATAGTAGCTAAATCTTCCACAGCTTATCTTGTTATACTATTGCAGTTACTACATATAGTGTTCTCCTGGTTCTGCTTACTTCACTTTACATCAATTTACAAGAGATTCCATAGGTCTTTCTATGAAACCATCCTGATCATTGATTTTGTATCATAATAATATTCCATCATAATAAATATCACAACCTGTTCTCTTTCCCAATAGTTGGAAATCTCCTTGATTTCCAATTCTTGCCACCACAAAAAAGAAAAATATATGTACTTATACATATGTGTATGCATCTATACATATATATGTATAAATACGTAAATGTGTGTGTTTCCCTTTTCTTTGATTTCTTTGGATACAGAAGTAGTATGGAACAGAGGTGTTTTGTGGAACTTCCAGTAAACTCTAGCGTAGCACTAACAAGGTTTCCATTCATTAAAAACAGTTCTATTACTATTCCTGTTCAAATTTTAAAGCAAAACAAAATGTACCCACTAATATCGTTTGTGCTCTGCTGCCTGCCCTTATCATTAACTCCCCAAATAGTTCTGTCATACAAATCAAATTCATTTTGCCAGTAAACCTGGCTATCTCCCTTTTCTGTTACCTTAATTCAGAGGGTAGTGTACTATCTTTGAAGCACAGTTCTTGCTTTTTAAGATCCTTACAGTATAGCAACCTTATTTTTCTTCACATTATAACACCATTGAAATGAGCAAGGTTCAGTAGACTGAAAAAATTGTCATTTATAGTAGATAGAACTATGTGCAAGCATTTCTAAGCAAGTGTTCTAGTAGGTGAGAGGAAAGCAGAAGAGGTTTCTTTATTGAAACCAAATATTCTCTCATTCATTCCCCCTTCTAAATGATATGTTATTAATCATCCCCATTTTGAAGGGATTCCATTTATCCCATTGTTTTGTTTTGTATTTTAGTTGCTCAATACTGCAAGTACCTTTATTGACCTTTTTCCTTGGGCTTTACTCAACACAAATGCTTTAGACTTTCCAATGCATTTATCATACAATGTTTGTTGTTGTTGTTGTTGTTGTTGTTTTTAATATTAAGATACACAATTTGTAGTCATTTCAATTTGTGGTTCATTTTCAGCCTCTGATAGACATGGGCCAATGTGACCTTACAAAAGATTTCTTAGAACACTTGCAGTTTTCTAGAATTGTTGATTATATTTGTAGATGATGTTTCTCCATGAGGAATTCCTCATACCACTGAAATCACAGATTCAAACAATGTCTTCTCCCCAAATTGCATAATAAAATTTCTTCACACATTTTTTACTCTATACTGGATTTTAAATTCCAAGTAAGCAGTTATTGTATCTTCTCTAAAATCTATATCCTCTCCAATGTCAAGATAGTACTTTGCATACAATATTGCTTAATATTTTCAATTAATAAGAATCTGTTTTCTCTACCATCACCCTCATTACAATAAAAATAAAAGCAAAAACATTTGAAACAAACATATCATCAATGAATACGTGCATGTAATTTTTACTTTAATTTCCTCATCTATAATTAGGAATCATAATAACTATATCTTGGATTTCAGGAAGAAAAATGAGACAAAAATACTTTTGTAAATACAAAAGATTTCCATTGAAGATTGAATACTTGCTAAACATTTTTTTAAATTGTTGACAATAGTACCCTTGGGTTTGAGTATCATTCTGTTTTATTCAGTTGATTGTATAAGCACTTTTTTCTTCTTACTTTCAGATATGGCTTAGATTTTGTTCTGTAATTATCCTTTTAAACTATAATGGGCTAAGCAAAAACCTAAGGTAAACTCATGAGGGCTAGAGAATGCAAAATTAGACAACTCTAAGGTCTACTTTATACATCTTAGACTAGTTAAGATGACAGGAAAAGATAATGATGAATGTTGAGGGGATATGGAAAACTACTAGGACACTGATAAATTGTTGAAAGAGTTGTGAACTGATCCAATTATCCTGGAATCAATTCAGAACTATACCCAAAGTGGTATCAAGCTGTATACTTCTTGATCCATCAATGTCTTTACTAGGCCTGTATCCCTAGAGATCATAAAAGAGAGAAAAGAACACATGTGTGCACAAAAAGTTTTTAGAGCCCTTTCCAAATTCAAGGACTGGAAACTAATAGAATCCCATCATTGGGGAATGCTGAAGAAGCTATGTTATATGAATTTAATGAATATTATTGTTCTGTAATTTTTTTATTTTGCTTTATTTTCTTACAGAACAATAATATTCCATTAAATTCATATAACATAGCTTCTTCAGCCATTCCCCAAATGTGGGCATCTACTTAGTTTCCAGTCCCTGTCATTATGGAAAGGGCTCTAAAAACTTTTTGCACACATGTGTTCTTTTCTCTCTTTTATGATCTCTTTGGGATACAGGCCTATTAAAGACATTGATGGATCAAGAAGTATACAGCTTGATACCACTTTGGGTATAGTTCTGAATTGATCTCCAGGATAATTGGATCAGTTCACAACTCTATCAACAATTTATCAGTGTCCTAGTTTTCCCATATCCCCTCCAACATTCATCATTATCTTTTCCTGTCATCTTAACTAGTCTAAGAAGTATAAAGTAGAACCTTAGAGTTGTCTAATTTGCATTTCTCTAGCCCTCATGAGTTTACCTTAGTTTTTTGCTTAGCCTATTATAGTTTAAAAGGATAATTACAGAACAAAACTCATAAGCCATATCTGAAAGATAAGAAGAAAAGTGCTTATACAATCAACTGAATAAAACAGAATGATACTCAAACCCAAGGGTACTATTGTCAACAATTTAAAAAATGTTTAGCAAGTATTCAATCTTCAATGGAAATCTTTTGTATTTACAAAAGTATTTTTGTCTCATTTTTCTTCCTGAAATCCAAGATATAGTTATTATGATTCCTAATTATAGATGAGGAAATTAAAGTAAAAATACATGCACGTATTCATTGGATGATATGTTGTTTCAAATGTTTTTGCTTTTATTTTTATTGTAATGAGGGTGATGGTAGAGAAAACAGATTCTTATTAATTGAAAATATTAAGCACATATTGTATGCAAAGTACTATTCTTGACATTGGAGAGGATATAGATTTTAGAGAAGATACAATAACTGCTTACTTGGAATTTAAAATCCAGTATAGAGTAAAAAATGTGTGAAGAAATTTTATTATGCAATTTGGGGAGAAGACATTGTTTGAATCTGTGATTTCAGTGGTATGAGGAATTCCTCATGGAGAAACATCATCTACAAATATAATCAACAATTCTAGAAAACTGCAAGTGTTCTAAGAAATCTTTTGTAAGGTCACATTGGCCCATGTCTATCAGAGGCTGAAAATGAACCACAAATTGAAATGACTACAAATTGTGTATCTTAATATTAAAAACAACAACAACAACAACAACAACAAACATTGTATGATAAATGCATTGAAAGTCTAAAGCATTTGTGTTGAGTAAAGCCCAAGAAAAAGGTCAATAAAGGTACTTGCAGTATTGAGCAACTAAAATACAAAACAAAACAATGGGATAAATGGAATCCCTTCCAAAATGGGATGATTAATAACATATCATTTAGAAGGGGGAATGAGAGAATATTCTGGTTTCAATAAAGAACCTCTTCTGCTTTCCTCTCACCTACTAGAACACTTGCTTAGAAATGCTTGCACATAGTTCTATCTACTATAAATGACAATTTTTTCAGTCTACTGAACCTTGCTCATTTCAATGGTGTTATAATGTGAAGAAAATAAGGTTGCTATACTGTAAGGATCTTAAAAAGCAAGAACTGTGCTTCAAAGATAGTACACTACCCTCTGAATTAAGGTAACAGAAAAGGGAGATAGCCAGGTTTACTGGCAAAATGAATTTGATTTGTATGACAGAACTATTTGGGGAGTTAATGATAAGGCAGGCAGCAGAGCACAAACGATATTAGTGGGTACATTTTGTTTTGCTTTAAAATTTGAACAGGAATAGTAATAGAACTGTTTTTAATGAATGGAAACCTTGTTAGTGCTACGCTAGAGTTTACTGGAAGTTCCACAAAACACCTCTGTTCCATACTACTTCTGTATCCAAAAGAAATCAAAGAAAAGGGAAACACACACATTTACGTATATATACATATATATGTATAGATGCATACACATATGTATAAGTACATATATTTTTCTTTTTTGTGTGGCAAGAATTGGAAATCAAGGAGATTTCCAACTATTGGGAAAGAGAACAGGTTGTGATATTTAATTATGATGGAATTTATTATGATACAAAAATCAATGATCAGATGGTTTCATAGAAAGACCTATGGAATCTCTTGTAAATTGATGTAAAGTGAAGTAAGCAGAACCAGGAGAACACTATATGTAGTAACTGCAATAGTATAACAAGATAAGCTGTGGAAGATTTAGCTACTATATTCAATATGATGATCTAAGGCATTTTCAAAAGATTCATGATAAAAAATTCATCCAGCTCCACCCAGAGAAATGATGAACTGAGTATAGATTTTTCCACTTTCTTTATTTTTCTTGTTTTATTTTGAATTTTTTTTGTAAAGTTGTTAATATGGAAATATTTTGCATAACTTTGCATGTATAATTGATATAATAATTGCTTTCTTTGAATGGTGGGGAATAAATAAAAAGGAGAATGAGAAACAGAAAATAATAATTGGGAAATATTTAATAAAATTAATAAAAACATGTTATTTTAAAGATCTTTGTTCTTTCAAAAAGAATCAGTTTTTTGTACTGAGTATAATTGCTATTTACTTCAGCAAGGCACTACACATGACCTTGCTTAATAAAGGGAGAGAAGAAAAAAATCAAAACATGTTCCTTAAAGAGAACTTGTTTCACTGAGATTCATAACAGTATCCTGGGAATGAGTTCTGCATAGTATTTCTGTATATAATTGGCCCATGGAGTCAGATGTCACCCAGAGGAACCAAAAACTACTTAAAGTGAAAGCTCCAAATAGAAAAAAGTTCAGAAAGAGCCCCCTGGTGGCTACACCAGGTATGGAAGACAAGAGTCAAAATTTTCACAAAGGAACAGAATGAAAATCTCTATAGAACTGATTGACCTAAATGCCTACCACGCATGTGCCAACTGTGTTTCTAATTACAATCCAGTGAGTCACTTATAATACCACTGAACTACATTAGTCATCCAGCTACCCTATTTATCACTGTTTCTAATTGCAGAGAATGTAAATTTTATAAAAATGTTATTCGAACACTGAATTTTCTAGTTGTCTAGTACTAACTCCTAAACATTTCCTTCTAATTAAAGAACTAAATCCTTCAATAAAGTCACTTCTTTTATAGATATCCAGAACTAATAGTCTTTCTACCTGATGAGAACCTTATTTTTTTTCTAAGCATGAAATTAGATGATTTTGGTCTCAGTTGGCTATTATAATCTCATAGTGACATGAGATATAATGTTCCTAATGGGAATCAGTTCCTTAATGAGGATGGCATTGTGTTTCAAAAGTCCTATCTTTGAATAAGCTTCTTGGTATACTTTCTAGTGAAAAAATAATGAGACAAGGAAGTAACATCCTCAGAAATTACAATCTTATCATTATGATGACTCAGAAAAAAGGCCAGAGTATTTAAAAGATAGAATTGCTCTTCATTATAATGACAATACCTCTGTGTGTGTGTGTGTGTTGTGTGTGTGTGTGTGTGTGTGTATATATATATATATAATATTGCCCTAATACAGTGCTCCAAATTTGGAGTCAAAACAACCTGAATTCAAAACCAAACTAAAACATTTGTACCCTAGGCAAATAACTCAATCTGTCTGTGTTAAAATTGTATCTTTTATTCTGGTTTCCCTGACCACTACTCCATTCTAGTCAGTATGGTATTTAAATTTATAAGAAGTCATTATAAAACAACAATAGCAGAAAAAGAGAACTAAATAGTAAATAGTAAAAGAACTAAAAGTTACATACAGACCATTCTAAAGATCAGAGAATATATACTTTTCAAACTTTCTCATAAAATAACCAAAAAACAAACTCTGGTAATGTATTTTATCAGGGAAAGTGATCCAGACCTTGCTGTCAGAGCCTTTATAGGCCTATGAGATATAAATTCCAGATAAACTCCAGACATGTGCAGTTAAACCAGCAGAACATCAAATGTTACTGATAATGCAATGACGTGATATAAACATGTCAACTTGAAGCTTATTGACAACTTTGAAATGATTTGGATATGTTAATGAGTCAACTCCAAGGAGCTAAGGATAAGAATAAGATTTCAAAATCCTATATCTTGTGCATTCTTTCATCTCCATGTGTGTCAATGCTGCTAAGTATTTCCTAATTTTTATCCTTGATTATGTGAGTTACTCTCTAAAATTTCCTTCCTCCCCATTCTCTTCCCTGTGCTACTCTCCTCTAGCAGCCCAGTCTCCATGCCCACTGCCTCTATATTTCTTTTTTCCACTTTCTCCTATACTTTCTCTGCTTATTTGCCCCTGCATACTTTGTGCCTTATGCTTGCCCCAATTTCAAAATTCTATAAATTAATTAGCAACTGGATATGTTGTCCTCAGTTTCCTTAACCAAAAATAAAGAGAATGATATTATTCATCTTATAAAGTTGCTGCTAGGATCAAATGAAAAAATATTTATAAAAATGCTTCACACAGTGCTCAGCATATAGGAGGCAGCAATATAACTCCTTATTCTCTTTTCCTTTCCCTTTTTGTTCTGATTGTGCTCCCCTCATTCTACCCAAGTTCATATGAATTTTCTCTGGTTTCTTTAATATTTTCTTTTTACTCTCTGTTCTAATGCAATAATATCTCATTGCATTCATATATCATAATTTATTCAATCATTCCCAATTTATAGACAACTCCCTGAATCCCAGTTCCTTAATCCCAAAATAGAACAAAGATTTCTCCAAATGAAATTTTATAGCTAAATACAATACTAGTTTTATTGAGGGCATGTAACAATTCCAAAGTTTACCAGAAATGAAATGAATCTTTGTGTAAATCTGTATTTTAATATTTACACATTCCTGTCATCTAACCTGCAAAAGACAAAAGACTGGAAATGGCACTAAGAATCATAAGAAATTGACATGCTTTTTTTTTTTTTGTTTCTTCGGGTTTTTTTTTTTTTTTTGTTATCATATTATAAAGGAAGGTTGCATACCAAGTTCTTATAAGTCCTATTTTATGCACTGTTCTATATGGTCTCCAATAATTCAATACTGATCCTAGATTTCAGTCTTTTTGTTAATAGAAAATAAGTTGCTTTAAAAATGACTTTAAGGTACCAGATGAAGTTTTTGTGTCATTGTTCTATATAGATGGGCAAAACAAAACTGAGAAAGTCATTTATATCATATTCACAAATCAGTACTTGCTAAGATATCTTGGTATTTTGGAGGCTGTTCTGAAGAAAAAATGAATCTAAAAAAAAAAACCTTTACTTCTTCCAATGAATACACTAAATATATAATAATAATAATAATAAAGATATTATTATTAATATATTTAATGAGTAATAATAATAAGATTATAATTAGAATCAGGAGTTTTATAATCTATTACATTCTGCTTCTTGTGCCCTATGTAGACTGCTTCTGATCCAGAAAGTGTTCCCTCTAAAATACAGATTCCTCTTGCCAATATCAAGTATTCAACAACACACCAACATATTACCTTTTATTTTTGGCACATATTTAGCATTATTGGCCAGGCTATCATTTCTTGACTCTCAAAAAGGCCATTCTAATAGCCTACTAATTAAAATATCTAACTTTTTGGTTTAATAATTAAGGGCTTAGAATTAATGCTTGCAAACATTTAAAAAAATGTTTTTTTTTTTCCATGTCCCTTAGTATTTGTGATTATATCACTCACTAAATTGACAAGAACTGGAGCAGAAGGAATACCACCAAGGACAATTTTTTTTTTTTTGCTTTTCCCTCAAACATGAGACTGACCTCGGTGGAACTCCGAAATTTTTCAAGTTGCTATTAACTTCCTGATTCATTGGCTGGTTTCCTTATCTGCTAGTTTAGTAATAGAAAAATCAAAACCTTTATTGAAAAATGGAAGATAGAAGAGAGAATACAAAGAACAACAGGAATAGAGAACAGAACCTATACATTTCCTATATGCAAATTGTATATTGAGGAACCCAGTCGAAAGAAGACAATGTTATGATTGATAGCTTAAAAATAGATCTATATAATTTTCTACACATTTTCCTCAGTGATTTTCTTTGCTTCAATACCATTCATCTATTTGCTGAAGTTTCAAACTTAACTTGATTTAAATTACACGGTAAACTGTGTTAAAATGAAACACATCTATTTAAAAGTAGAATGGAGTTTTATTGAGATTATATCAAATAGCAAAAATTCATCTTGGGATGAAAATTATTGCATTGACTTCCTGACTAATGTTTAAACAGAACTTTAAGTAATGTTTTTTTTTTTATGGTTAAAATTGCATCCAATTTAGTGCATGTTTTCTTCCCTGTATTTCCTTTTTTCAGTTATGCATAAATGCAAACATAAACATTCCTTGTACATCCCCATGGTAGCCTCTATGACTGTAGTACTGTTATTATCTTTTTTCTATTCATATTTGCTTTTACTTGTGTCCTACCAGAATGTTTCTAACTCTTTTATGACTCACACAAGCTGTACTCTAGCCAAGTTATTTTTTCCATTATTTTTGTCTTTATACATTTTAATGAGCTTATCATCAAATTTATTTTCATAACAACTAAATAAATAGAATATTGTTTATAATTAAAGAAAGAACATATTCTCTTATATTTTGTACATTTTACTAAAAAATCTGCTTCAGCTGCCAGTTACAAATCATATCAGTTGCTCAGTTAAAATCAGATTCCAAGGCCTGGCAATTTTGCAATGTTATCCCTATTAATGATGTGTTTAGAAGAATAGAATTCAGTTCCTTGACTCTTTGTTAGCAAAAAGTAGAAAGTCATGTCTCTAAATATGACAATCTTTACAGTGGATAAAAATAATGAGAATAGTATTCCAGGGTTCTACCTTCCTGACTTTTCTCTATTCCCTCATTTAGCCTCTTTGGAACTGTTTTGACCTGACTCCAATACACAACTGGTTATAAGATGTTTTGTTTTGTTTTGTTTTGTTTTGTTTTCTGTGAGGGATAACACAGTGGGAAATGAGAATTTTGAGGATATACAGCTAATCTATAAATAAGAGAAGACAATGGAAATATTCATGAAAATATTTTGTGCAAGTCCTAGCAAATAGGGTCTTTGTTAGTATGAAGGAGACACCTTGCCAATTGTTAAAATCAGAATGTGTGGTAATCCCCTGAACTGACATAAATTCCCCCACTATTATTATGGCTTAGCAAATAGAGGTATATGAATTAAAAGATTACATTTTTACCATGTTCAACTAGATGACATAGTAGATAGGGTGACAGGCCTAGTTTCAAGAAATCTTCTCTTCCTGAATTAATATCAGGCCTCAGAAACTTATAGTTATATGACCCTGGGCAAGTCATTTAATCCTGTTTGCATTAGTTTCCTCATCGGTAAAATAATTTGGAGAACAAAATGACAACTACTACAGTATCTTTAAGAAGAAAATCCTGAATGGGGCATAAAAACAATTGAAAAATTACTGAACATGTTATAACAAACAAAATGCCAAGAAATTACTTTATAAAGCTAGAAAAAATAATGACAAAATTCATCTGGAAGAACAAATGGCCAAAAATTTCAAAGGAATTAATGGAAAAAAAAAGACAAACAAAGGTAGCCTAGCTGTACCAGACTTAAAGGTATATTATAAAGCAATGGTCATCAAAGCCATTTGGTAATAGCTAAGAAATAGAATAGTGCATCAATAGAATAAGTTAGGTTCAGAAGATACAATAGTCAATGACTATAATAACCTAGTGTTTTATAAACCCCAATACTCCAGTTTCTAGAGTAAGAACTCATTACCTTAAAAGATTTCTGGAAAAAATGGAAAATAATACAGCAGAAACAGCACCTAACACTCTATATCAAAATAAAGTCTAAATGGATTCATGATTTAGATATAAGATGTGATACTATAAACAAATTAGAAGAAAAAGAGATAGTTTATCTCTCAGATCTGTAGAGAAGAAGCAATGTATGGCCAAATAAGAACTACAAAATACTGTGAAATACAAAATTGATAATTTTGATTATATTAAATTAAGAAGGGTTTTGTACAAGCAAAACAAATGCAGCCAAAATTAAAAGGAAAGAAGAAAAGTAGAATCTTTTTTTAAATATCCAACGGCTTTGATAAAAGCCTCATTTCTTTTTTAAAGCCTCATTTCTAAAATATATAGAGAATTGACTCAAATTTATAAGCCATTCTCCAAATGATAAATGGTCAAAGGAAATGAACAGGTAATTTTCAGATGAAGAAATTAAAGCTATTTTTAAGTCATATGAAAAAGTACTCAGATTTATTGAATAGATAAATGTAAATTAAGACAACTCTGAGGTATCACTGGACACTTCTCAGATTGGCTGAGATGATAGGAAAAGATAATGATAAATGTTGGAGGGAATGCGGGAAACTGAGACACTAATACATTGTTGATGGAGTTGTGAACTGATCCAACCATATGAAAGAGTAATTTGGACCTATGCCAAAAGACTGTCAAATTCCCTTTGATCCTGCACTGTTTCAAAAAGGGGGGGGGGGGAAGGACACATATGTGCGAAAATATTTGTAGTGGCCCTTTTGTAGTGTCAAGGAACTAGAAAACTAAATGGATGCCCATCAATTGGAGAATGACTGAATAAGTTATGGTATGTGAATGTAATGGAATATTATTGTTCCGTAAGAAATGATGAGCAGAATGATTTCAGAAAGGGCTAGAGAGATTCATATGAACTGATGTTAAGTGAAGTGTATAGGAACAGGAGAACATTGTACACAACAAAGAAGATTATGTGATGGTCAACTGTGATAGACTTGGTTCTTTTCAATTATAAGATGATTCAGGGCAAATTCAATAGATTTGTGATGGAGAGAGACATCTGCTTCCAGAAAGAGGACTATAAGGACTGAGTATAGATCACAAAGTAGTATTTTCATCTTTTTATTGTTGCTTGGTTGTTTTTTGTTTCCCTTATCATTTTTTATCTGATTTTTCTTATGCAGCATGATCAATGTGGAAATATGTTTAGAAGAATGGTACATGTTTAACATATTGGATTACTTGCTGTGTAGGTGAGGGAATGAGGAGAAAGGAGGGATAAAAACTATGAACACAAAGTTTTTCAAAGATGAATGCTGAAAACTATCTTTGTATGCATATTGAAAAGGAAAAATTATTATTAAAAATAAAAATTAACAATTAATTCTTCCAAATAAATGCTAAGTATGGGGAATTTGAGAAGACTTATATGAAGTGCTACAAAAGGAAGTGAGCTGAACCAATTGAAAAAATTTACATAGTGATCTATATGTATATATATATATATATATATATATATACACATATATATATATACACATATATATATATAATATACACATATAATCATGTGTGTATGTATGTGCATATATGTGTGTGTAATGACACACACACACATCATATGGAAGATAACTTTCAAAGACATCAGAGCTTTGAACAATGCTGTGATAAAGCATAGTATCAGATAACAGATGATGATGGATGTTTTCTCTTTCTTAAGAGAAATATGATGGAAGAGAATTGTATAAAGACAATAATCTGAATTTGATATATCTTACTAATCTAGAGAGAAATTTTCTATTTAGAAATATAAGAAAAGAAATTACATGGGTAGCAATAGTGATGCAACAAAAAAGAAGAGAAGGAGAAGAATACAAATGAAGCATTAAAATAATACATAAAAGATAGTAGAAGGGAGTTCAAAATATTTTTAAAAGCTAATTTTGTTACTGTCATATAAAATTTAATCTGGTATTAAAAGCTATTCTTGATATTTCATAGTTTCATGCACAATCCTTTTTTTTTTGTTCATCTTCATTTATCAATATGCTTATTTCTATTGATACTTATTAAATACATACTTAAAAAACAGCTAGAAAATGTTTAAAAATACATCCAATCTAATTGTTTCCCCCTTCAATCATAAAGGCTGGTTAGATTTGGTCCTTCCCATAAAGAAAGAAGGAATGCAGACAGAGAAAACTAAAGGGATAACTGAATATCTATAGATGTATTTCATTATTCTAGTGCCTTCTATCATGTCTTATTTTAGGTTTTCTGACCTGTTCAGAATTTTTCCAGTCAAAGCTACCTAAGATGTCTTTACCCAAATTTAGTTTATTTTTAAATGTAATTTTTAATTTATGGAATAAAACCAGAATTTTCATAACATAGAATAATAAAGATGACTATACATGAAACTGAAAGTCTACTATGCACATTTTGCTATTCTTTTTAAATATATAATAAAATTATCATGTAAATTTCTTTTTTCTTCTTCCTCAACCTTGCCCTGGAGATGGCTACCATTAGATACAAATAAGTATGTATATGTATGTGTATGTATATACACATATATTACATATAAATATATACTTATAAATATGTGTGTTTAAGTATATAGTAAATATGCATATAAATACGTTTTTATATATAAGAACATATACAAATAAGCGTATACATATACTTTTATTAATAATTCTTTCTCTGAATGGAGATAATGACTTCCCTCATATGACTTTTATAGTTAATTTGGGTATTTATTATTTTCAAAATAACTCATCTGAAAGTCATTCTTGAAATAGTATTGCGATTACAATATACAATATTTTCTTGCTTCTGCTTATTTTGCTTTTCCTTATTTAATTAAAGATTTTCCATTTTTTCCCTAAAATTATCTAGCTCATCATTTCTTATGCCAGAATAGCATTCCATCATAATCATATGCCACAAATCGCTCAGCCATTACCCAACTGAAGGGCAACCCTGCACTTACTAGTTCTTTAACACCACAAAGAAAGATACTACAAAAATTCTAGAATGTATAGTTCCTTTTCCTTTTCCCCTAATTATCTCTAGAAATAGACTAAGTAGTAATATTGTCCTCCAAAATGGCTAGATCAATTCACAATTCCACTAACAATAAATTGGTGTCCCTAATTTTTTCTATCATTTTAGCCAATCTGATAGGGATAAAATGATACCTCAAGGTTATTTTAATTTGCATTTCTCTAATTAATAATGATTTAGAGCATTTTCTCATAAGGCTATAAATTGTCTTGATTTTTTCATCAGAAAACTTCTTATTCATATCTTTTTATCCTTTATCAATTAGGGAATGACTCATTCTTAAATATCTGACTAAATTCTTTATATATTTGAGATATGTAACTGTCTACATGAGAAAATGTCTATAGATCTCCCCCACCCCCAGATTTACTGCTCTCCTTCTGGTTTTTGGCCACAAGTGTTTCATTTGTGCAAAACATTTTTTTTAAATGTTAAAATTAATTTATTTTAATTTTAAATGTAATTTAAATTTTTTAATTAAAAAAAATAAAATTTATTTTTTTTAATTTAAAATTTAAAAAATACTGTAATCATAATGATCCATTTATACCTAACTTAGTTATTTATGAATGAATATGAACACATGCTATGTTCATAAATTATTCACTTATCCATATATCTGATAAGTAATATGTCCCACATTCTTCCTATTTTTTTAGTTAATTCTATTTTTATAGAAGTTGTGTATCTATTTTGACCTTATCATAGTAAATGGTATAAGATGTTGGTTTCTGCCAAGTTTCTGCCATGGTGCTTTATAGTTTTCCAATTGTTTTTTTTTACCAAATAATGAATTTTTATTTCAAAATCTTAGTTTTTTGAATTTCTCAAATGCAAGGTTATTATGATTAATTTCTGTTGTAAATTGTATGTCTACTCTGTTCCATTAATCTACCTTTCTATTTCTTATCTACTACCATACAATTTGGATAATTTATACTTTATAATGTAGTTTAACATCTAATATTGCTAAACTTCCTTTTTTTTATTTTTAGCTATTTCCTTTGATATTCTTAAGTTTTAGTTTTTTCAAATGGATTCTGCTTTTTTTTTTTCTAATTCAGTAATAACAAATAAACAAAAAACTTGGTAATTTAACTGAGTGGCATTTAATATATAAGTTAGCTTTGGTAAAATTTTAATTTCATTATATGTTCCCTGTCTACACATGAATAATTAATAATTTCTCCAGTTATTTAAATAATATTTTCCAATAACTAAGTTTGGTAATTTATTTGAACAAAACATTTTTTTTCTTTTACAATTTTGTTCATATGGTTCTTAGTTTGTTCTGGTAGGTACACTTCCAGATAATTTATACTATCTAGAGTAATGTTAAGTGGGAAATTTTTAGCTATCTTTTCTTGCAGAGTTTTGTTTGTGATATAGATAAATCTTTATGATTTATGTGGATTTAATTAATATCCCATTACATTGCTAAAATTATTAACTGTTTCCAGTTGAATATTGAATGCTATTGGTGGGAATGGACATTCTTATATCACACTTGAGCTTAATGGGAAGTCTTCTAGTTTATTTGCTTTATAAATGATGCTTGCTGATAGTTTTAGATAAATATTTTAATTAACTTTTTAAAAATCTATTTATAGCAATATTTAAATTTTTTTAATAAAAAGGAGCATTGAACTTCATCAAACCCTTGTTGACATCTACTGACACAGTCATAGAATTTTCAATATTTTTATTATTGATGTAATCAATTATGTTAATAGTTTTCAATGTGTTAAATCATCCCTGCATTTCTAACATAAATCCCACTTGAAAATAATGTATAATGTAGGTTGGTTCATTTTAAGACTTTCCTGTTCTTTTTCTTTATTTAATTAATGTCCCCAATATGCTTTTCTTCTCTAATGACTAAGCTATAACTCTATAGAACTGACTTACCAGAAGCTATTGCACAAGCAGCAGCATTTTGCTAAGCTAAATCAATATGGAAACTCCATAGGTGACAATGAGAAATGAAGATGAAAATGGAAAAATCATTTTATTAAATGCCTTCTATGTTGTTGTTTATCCTTCATTTTTGAAGAGGACCATGATATCAGGAAAGTGATATCATGACTTGCTAGTGAATTGGATTTAAATGAGAAAGAGCCATGCAATATCACTAGCCTCTCCTCCACAGTCCTCTGGGTAAGTGGCAAAACATAATCAGGATGACTGGCAAAGAGGTCAAATGCAGTGGAAGATCTTGACATTTTTAAACTTAGATCTTTCCCAGGTCTCTGTTTCTCTGAAGCAATGCCCATTCAGTGATTAATAACAAAGTAAGAAATGAGACAAAGAGTGCTCTCTTTAAGTGTCAAAAACCATTCTGCGAAGGAAAGGACTTCTTAGTTTCTGACCAAAACAATAACAATTTCTATTTACACTCATTCTGAAACATAAGAGCACCAACAATTGCCAAGTAAGACTTGAGCTGAGACTTTTTATTGGCAATAAAATAATAAAAAACAGAGTGCTTTGAGTTTAGAGCTTTGTCCTTAAAAAAGGAAATCTTGTTTATAAACCTCAAGATATCTTGCCAGGTTTCAGGAATCAAATTTTATATTCCTTTTGGCAGAGCACCTTTTGATAACAATATGATTCCCTATGTGAACAAAAAAACAGGAGGGAGAGAGAGGAGGAAGGATAAATGGAAGGAGGGTAGGAGTAAATAAAAAAGGAGAAAGAAATGAAGAAGCTATATTGCCCAAATGTTATTGGAAAATTGGGTTTCAAATGGGACCCAATTAATACTTAGAGATTGTTAATTGTTGTTTGTCCTTCATTCTTCAAGAGGACCAAGACATTGGAAAGGTGATGTTGTGACTTACAAATGAATTGGATTCAAGTGAAGCAGGAGTGTGCAAAGTCACCAGGGTCTCTCCATCTGTGTCCAGTGGCATGAAATAGATCAAGAAAATTAGAGATGGTTCCTTCTTTGAGTCAGGTATTATGCTAACTGCCTTACAAATATTAACTCAATTGATAACCACGGAAATATAGGTCCCATTATTCCTATTTTACAATTAAGTAAATTGAAGCAAACAGAAGTCAAGTGATTTGCTTAGGATCCTACATTTAGTAAGTTTCGAATTCATGTCTTCTTGAATCTAGGCCCATTGCACTATCTACTGCACCACTCCAGCTGTTTTTAGTTTCGCAAAATATTTCTCTTCATATATTTATTGGAATATGTCCACTAAATCAATTAGTAGACTATTAATAAACCCTTTGATTTCATCAACTGATTTTGAAACTCTTCTGATTGTAATCAATTTTTTCCATAATATCTGTCCACTACTGATCTTTTCTTTAAAAAAACAACATAATGTTATGTGGATATTCAATGAAACAGAGAATTTTCAAGCATTCTGATGAAAAGAATATAGCTGAATCTAAAATTTGACTTTCAAATGCAAAGGTCAATAGCATCACAAATACATCAACAGGAAAAAGGGAACCATAAGGGATTTTACATTCTTAAATGGGAAGATAACACTTATTATTCATAAGAACTTTCTCATTATTAGGACAATTAGAAAGAGTATGATAGAGGGCATAGCCATGAAGGAATAATATCTAAAAAAATTAAATTATAAAGTGTGAGAGAAAAGGGAAAGAAAGAATGGGATAAATTATCTCACATAAAAGAAGCAAGGAAAAGCTTTTCCAATAGATAGGAAGAGGTTTGAGAGATAAGATGGAGGGAGTAAACCTTACTCTCATCAAAACTGGCCCAAAGAGGGAATACAATACACAATCAATTGTTTATAGAAATCTGTGTTATTCTATAAGCAAGTAGGAGGGAAGGAGGAGAAAGAATGGTACTGGGAATGATAGAAGGAAGAATAGATTGCGAGACAGACAGAAGAAAAATACTTTTGAGGAGGCAGAGAGTGGAGGAGAAAAAAGAATAAATGGAGAGGGACTAGGATAGAGGCAAATACAATGATCAAAAGTAACTATTAAAAATTTCTAAGTAAGTTTCTCCAATGAAGGTCTCATTTCTCAAGCATAGAGAGAACTGAGACAAATTTGTAAAAATAAAAGTCATTCTCCAATTGATAATCAAAACTATCTATAGCCATATGTTAAAAATGCTTCAACTCATTATTTATTAGAGAAACACAAATTAAAATATTTCTGAGATAATACCAGCTCCCTATTAGATTGACTAATAGGACATAAAAGAAAATAACAAATGTTGAAGGGGTTATGGGGGAAATAAGACATTAATATAGTGTTGGTTAAGTGGTAAACTTATTTCCACAGAGCAATTTGGAACTATGACAAAAGGGTGATAAAACTATGATGCCCTTTGACCTAGCACCACTACTACTAGGTATATATTCAAAAAGTTATAAAAACTAAGAAAAGAACCTATATATACAAAAATATTTCTAGCAACTCTATTCTGGTGGCAAAGAATTGGAAATTGAGGTAGTGACCATCAATTTGGGAATGAATGAAAAATTTTGGTATATGATTGCCATGGAATACTATTGTGTTATATGAAAAAGTGAGCAGAATGTTCTCAGGAAAACTTGGAAAGACTAACATGAGCTGATACAATGTGAAATGAATAAAGTAACAGAAATATTATAAGATGATCAACTATGAATGAATTAGATATTCTCAACAATACAATGATCAAAGACAATGATCTTATGATGAAAATCATCCCCAAAAAAAGAATGGATGATGTCCGGAATGCACATTGAACCATATTTTTTTAAAACTTTATTTTCCTTGATGTTTTTGGGGGAGTTGAAAGGGTCTGTGTTTTGTTTTACAACATTACTATTACAAAAATGTTTTGCATGGTTATAAATGTATAACCTACATTCATTCTTCTCAATGTAGGGAGGAAGGAATGAGGGAAAAGAATTTGGAATAAAACATTTTAAAAATGAATGGTTAAAAAATGTCTTTACATGTAACTGGGAAAAGTAAAATTCTAAATAAATTAAAAACACTGAATATAATTTTTTTTATTTTACTATGAACAGCACTCTTGCAAGTGGTGTCTTATGTCAATTTAATGAGGACATCAAAGTATAACACTGGTGAAGGAATTGACAAACCACTCCTGTATCTTTGTCAAGAAGACCCCATGAACAATGTAGTTCATAAGAGCATGAAGAGTTAGACATGACTGAATTGACTGAACAGCAATAACAAAATAACAAACTAAGTATAATACCCTTGAAAAGTAACCTTTGTTGGCATGGAATCTCTTGACATGGCAGTGATAAAAGATAGCAGCTGAGTGTATTGCCCAGAGACTGGTATAGAAAGAAAAGGAAAAACACCTTATTCCATGGAAGATAAATTAAAATAAGTAACAGAGATTGAAAGTACCTGTAATATCTATTTCATGAGATAGGGTCGAAATTAATTCCTCTACACTGAAAGATATTCAATTAATTTCCCTAGATCATAAAATCTATCCCTTTTTCATAGACAGGAGCTTTTGTGATTACCTTATTTCTGTTACTTTCTACCATCTGATTTCTTTATTCATTGCCTACTTTAGATACTGCCCTAGGTATTGTCATCCAATAAGTCACTTGTATGATAAGACTCCTTAATGTGTTCTCTGGCACATTACTTTCTGCAATTATTTAATTAAAGCATAATTATAGGTTGCTGACATAATAAAGCACTCAGATGAATAAGCAATTCACTTTCAAGTGTAAAGTATTTGGACTCAGCTGGGTAAGGGAAAGTAATCTCTTTCAATGAAACATCTCAGGCTTTGGGAATGATACTTATCTCTAGGAACAACATAAACATGTTTGAGTTTGAAAAGCACTTTGGAAGGTTGGTAAGGATATTTTCCCTCTATCGGTAATAGCTGAAGTCCAGGAAAGGGTGCTTTTAATTCTAAAATAATTCAAATGTATTCTAATGATTTAAATATGAAGATGTTCAAAGCTTTTATATGTTTTAGAAATATCAAGGCAGACAATATCAAAACTGACAATAATATTAATAGGACTAAAAGTGTTCAATCAGAGGAAATGTGTTAGCAGGCACTACACATATACTAGCAATCAGGAATTCCTATGCATACACTAAACAAACTCTCTCTGTTTATATGAGGTGTCAATGTTTGAGGCAGAAGCAGTCTGTTTTCAACACAGTGGAACAGATATTTGGCAGAGGGAAAGATGGAGCTTAAATATGTTTACTAGGTTCTGAGTAATAGAGTGTGAAGAGATCTATATTGAGCAGTTATAATCGAAGAGGGGATTAGGGGTTTAAAGATATGCCAAACTAGGATATTTCAGGATTTGAAAGTGAACCACAAACTTTGATGCTATTTCAAGTATGGGTTCTAATTATACAATCAAACAGTGAAGGCTAAGTGTAATCTTGATAGCCAGTCTCACTTTTAATGAAATACAAGTTGTCCTTCCAAGTGAACATTAATAGGATCATAGTCAGCTCAATTGTTTGGAAAATAATTTTAAGTGGTGAAGAATCTTGGTGCCATAGAATTTGACATATGGTTTGAGGAAGACCGAGGTACAAATCCTGTTTCTGACAGTAGCTATGTGGCAAATTACTAAACTTGCCTGGGCCTGAGGAAACTCAAGGACTTATGATACAATAGAAATAATTTCCTTTAAGACTTGGAACAGATAATTTTTGTAGGTGGTTATTCTCTATATGCCTCATCCCACCAACTGACAGTACATTTCAATTCAAAGTTATTTTTCTTTTTGTGTTTATTTATTAGTTTTGACATTTATTTATATAAGATTTCTATTTCTATCTTTCCCCTTTCTTTTTTCACCTCTTCCCAAGATGGCAACAAATCTGATATAGTTTGTACATGTGTGATCCTATAAATCATTTTCACATTAGTTATGTTGTGAAAGAAGAATAAGAAAAATGGGGGAAATCATTAGAAAGAAAAAACCATAACAATAAATGACAATATTATTCTTCAATCTGTATTCAAACTCCAGAATCATTCTCTGAATATGGATAGCACTTTACATCATGATTCTTACAAATTACTCTACAGAATAGTTAAATCATCTCACAACTCCACCAACAATACATTGGTGTTCCAATGTCCCACATCCTTTCCATTATGTTTTTTTTTTCCTTTTCTTTCATATTAGCCAATCTGATGGGTGGGAGATGCTACCTCACAGTATTTTCAATTTGCATATTTATAATGAATAGTGATTTACAGTATTTTTACATGATTACAATTTTAATTTTCATCTAAAAATTTCATGTTCATATTCTTTGACAATTTATCAATTGAGAAATGATTCCTATTCTTGTAACTTTGACTCAGTTTCCTATATATTTTAGAAATGAGGTCTTTATCAGAAATATTGATTGTAAAAATTGTTTCCCAGCTTTGATTTTGTAGTGTGATGCTATGATACTGAATAAGTAAATTTACGTAGAATTGTCATTTATATTATATTAGCTTAGTCTACCTTTGAGAAATTGATATTTTTCCAATTATTTAGATCTAACTTTATTTATATGACAATGTAAGCTCACACAATTAATGAATTTGTCTTGGAAAGTGGACTCCCAAATATTTTATGTTGCCCATCATTATTGTAAATGGAATTTTTTATCTCTTGATTTTGGGTTTTGTTTGTAATATACAGAAATGCTGATATTTATGTGGGCTTATTATATTCTGCAATTTTATGTGGGCTTATTATATCCTGCAATTTGGCTGAAGTTATTAATTATTTTAAATAGTTTCTTAGTTAATTATCTATTTTTGTATATTTTATTTGCAAAGAACTCTACTTTGTCATTTTTTCATTACTACTCTAATTCCTTTAGTTCACTTTTCTTCTCTTTATCTCTAAAGCTAATATTTCTAGTTCAATATTGAATGTTAATACTGATAATGGATATCCTTGCTTCATCTTTGACCTTTTTGGGGAGGTTTTTAGTTTATCTTCATTATATATAATGCTTGCTGATGGTTTTAGATAGATACTGCTTATTACTTTTTAGGAAAACTCCATTTATTCCTATTCTGTTTAATGTTTTTAATAATAGGTCCTACATTTTGTCAAAACCATTTTCATTATGTATTGAGATAATCATGTTGTTTCTGCAGTTTTGTTATTTATATCATCAATTATGTCAATATTTTTCTTAATATTTTTTCTTTTTCTTCTTTTTTTCTTCTATTCTCTTTTTTTTATTATTTTTATTTTTTTAAATAATTTTTTATTGATAGAATGCATGCCAGGGTAATTTTTTACAGCATTATCCCTTGCATTTACTTCTGTTCCGATTTTTCCCCTCCCTCCCTCCACCCCCTCCCCCAGATGGCAAGCTGTCCTTGACATGTTGAATAGGTTACAGTATATCCTAGATACAATATATGTGTGCAAAACCAAACAGTTTTCTTGTTGCACAGGGAGAATTGAATTCAGAAGGTATAAATAACCTGGGAAGAAAAACATAAATGCAAGAAGTTTATATACATTTCCCAGTGTTCTTTCTCTGGGTGTAGCTGCTTCTGTCCATCTTTGATCAATTAAGGCTCTCTTTATCAAAGAGGTCCACTTCCATCAGAATACATCCTCAAACAGTATCATTGTTGAGGTATATAATGATCTCCTGGTTCTGCTCATTTCACTCAGCATCAGTTCATGTAAGTCTCGCCAGTCCTCTCTGTATTCATCCTGCTGGTCATTCCTTACAGAACAATAATATTCCATAACGTTCATATACCACAATTTACTCAACCATTCTCCAATTGATGGACATCCTTTCATTTTCCAGCTTCTAGTCACTACAAACAGGGCTGCCACAAACATTTTGGCACATACAGGTCCCTTTCCTTTCTTTAGTATCTCTTTGGGGTATAAGCCCAGTAGAAACACTGCTGGATCAAAGGGTATGCACAGCTTGATAACTTTTTGAGCATAGTTCCAAATTGCTCTCCAGAATGGCTGGATGTGTTCACAATTCCACCAACAATGTATCAGTGTCCCTGTTTTCCCACATCCCCTCCAACATTCCCCATTATCTTTCCCTGTCATTCTAGCCAATCTGACAGGTGTGTAGTGGTATCTCAGAGTTGTCTTAATTTGCATTTCTCTGATTAATAATGATTTGGAGCATATTTTCATATGTCTATAAATAGTTTCAATTTCTTTGTCTGAGAATTGTCTGTTCATATCCTTTGACCATTTATCAATTGGAGAATGGTTTGATGTCTTATAGATTAGGGTCAGTTCTCTATATATTTTGGAAATGAGGCCTTTATCAGAACCTTTGATTGTAAAAATGTTTTCCCAGTTTATTGTTTCCCTTCTAATCTTGTTTGCATTTGTTTTGTTTGTACAAAAACTTTTCAATTTGATATAATCAAAATTTTCTATGTTGTGGTCAATAGTGATCTCCAGTTCAGGAAGGAAGAAAGGAAGAAAGGAAGAAAGGAAGAAGGAAGAAAGGAAGAAAGGAAGAAGGAAGGAAGAAAGAAAGAAAGAAAGAAAGAAAGAAGAAAGAAAGAAAGAAAGAAAGAAAGAAAGAAAGAAAGAAAGGAAGAAAGAAAGAAAGAAAGAAAGAAAGGAAGGAAGGAAGAAAGGAAGAAAGAAGGAAGAAAGAAAGAAAGAAAAAGAAAGAAAGGAAGGAAGGAGGGAAGGAAGGAAAAAGAAAGGAAGGAAGGAAGGAAGAAAGGAAGGAAGGAGGGAAGGAAGGAAGGAAGGAAGGAAGGAAGGAAGGAAGGAAGGAAGGAAGGGGAGAAAGAGAGGGAGAGAGTGGGTGAGAGGGAGAGAGAGAGAGAAAGAAAGAGGAGGGGGAAGAGAGGGAAGGAAAAAGGAGGGTGGAGAGGGAAGGAAAAAGGAGGGAGGAGAGGGAGAGAAAGAGGAGGGGGAAGAGAAAGAGAGGGAGAGAAAGGAAGAAACAGTGTG
>NC_067400.1:160169-197169 GCF_016432865.1 Antechinus flavipes
AAATGAAATATTTTATGTTATGAATATTAATATTACAAATGTTTATGTTTTTATTGAAGTATATTATATCTTATTCTTTCAGAATTATTTCCATTTTTGTGAAGATAAAATGATTCCTTTTCCATTGATTTTCCAAAGTTTTCTAATAAGTTATTATTTATGGTTGGGGATAATAATTTTCATTTCCTATTGCTATACCTCAAAATTAAAATACTACTATTATTAAAATGCTATGACAAATAGTAGCAGAGACAATGATCATTCTTGATAAATTACTGACCTTTATTTCAAAATGATATTAAATTTTCTCTAGTATAAATTATGTTCATTTTTGGATTTAGATAAATATTGTTAATCCTATTAAAGATAGGTACTTACATTGTTAAGATTTCACAACATTTTCATACTATGTGTCAGGTATTATCTTAAACAGTTTATAAATATTGTAATTTTTTCCTCATAATGATTCTGTGAAGAAATATTATTATTCCCCTTTTGTGATTAAAAAAAAATGAAGCACACACAGATTAAGTGACATGCAAAAAATAACAGAAAATAATGTCTGAGGATACATTTGAATTCAGGTTTTCTTAACTCCAAATATTGTGCTATATCTATTGAATGACCTATCAATTATGGTTTACTCAATTCTCTTTCAAAAATCCAATTATTTAGAATATCTTTTTCTCATTTTCTTAATTAGAATATTTTACCATTCTTAATATTTAGCCTTTTAATTGAACATAATAATTTTAGCATGCTGTTGAATATATTTGTCTCTTCCATTATTTTGAAATTTCCATAATATTATGAAAATAATATATATGTATAAATACATATATATATGCACAATATTATTATTTTACTTCTAAGTTATTGATTTTTTAGGCTTAATTTTAAATCAATGCTTAAGCTGTCAGGAAATCACTGGTTCACTCCCTATGTCTATTGTAAATCTACTCTGTAGCTTTGTTCCCATTTTTTAAAGGGTTTAACAAATTAATATTCAAGATTGCACTTGTTTATTCTTCTATCAAATTCAGTTACATTGTTTTTATAATTTTTTTCTTTTTCTTTCTTTTCTTTTTAATATATTGAGTAAAGCAAATATTTCCATAACATAATATAATAAAAATATGATTGCACATGCACATGCACATGAAATCATAATATACTATGCATTACTATTCTTTTCAATTATTCAGAAAATTGTCATGTGAATTTTTCCCTTTCCTTCCCACCTTGCCCTGGTGATGCCTGCTGTTAGACATAAAATCTATATACTTCTATTTTTCAGGGTTTTTTTTTCTCTGAATGCAAATAGAGTGTTTCTTCATATATCCCTCATGGGTAATAGGATATTTGTAATAAAAATTTTTTTCAGTTATTTAATTTACAATTAATCTACCTTTTATTCAAAGGTACTTTTTTGAAAATAATCTTATTGCATTGTGGTAATAAAAAGATGAACTTAATTTTTATACATTTATGTATTTGCAAAGTTATGATGTCCTAACATGTAGTCATTTTTTGGTCAAATAACCATGCACAGCTCAGAAACAAGTATACTTCTTTCTTTTTTATTCAAAATTCTCCAGAAGTCAACCATATCTAATTTTTTTCTAAAAGTCTATAATTTCTTATAAGAAATCAAGCCATTCTCCAATTGATAAATGGTCAAAGGATATGAACAGACAATTTTCAGATGATGAAATTGAAACTATTACCACTCATATGAAAGAGAGTTCCAAATCATTATTGATCAGAGAAATGCAAATTAAGACAACTCTGAGATACCACTACACACCTGTCAGATTGGCTAAGATGACAGGAAAAAATAATGATGAATGTTGGAGGGGATGCGGGAAAACTGGGACACTGATGCATTGTTGGTGGAACTGTGAACGAATCTAACCATTCTGGAGAGCAATCTGGAATTATGCCCAAAAAGTTATCAAATTGTGCATACCCTTTGATCCAGCAGTGTTTCTATTGGGCTTATATCCCAAAGAAATATTAAAGAAGGGAAAGGGACCTGTATGTGCCAAAATGTTTGCGGCAGCCCTGTTTGTAGTGGCTAGAAACTGGAAAATGAATGGATGCCCATCAATTGGAGAATGGCTGGATAAATTGTGGTATATGAATGTTCTGGAATATTATTGTTCTGTAAGAAAGGACCAGCAGGATGAATACAGAGAGGCTTGGAGAGACTTACATGAACTGATGCTAAGTGAAATGAGCAGAACCAGGAGATCATTATACACTTCGACAACGATATTGTATGAGAATGTATTCCTTTGACAAAGAGACCTAACTGAGTTTCAATTGATAAATGATGGACAGAAGCAACTACACCCAAAGAAAGAACACCGGGAAACAAATGTGAACTATCTGCACTTTTGTTTTTCTTCCGGATTATTTTTACCTTCTGAATCCAATTCTCCCTGTGCAACAAGAGAACTGTTCAGTTCTGCAAACATATATGGTATCTAGGATATGCTGTAACATATCTAACATATATAGGACTGCTTGCCATCTAGGGGAGGGGGTGGAGGGAGGGAGGGGAAAAATCAGAACAGAAATGAGTGCAAGGGATAATGTTGTAAAAAAAATTACCCTGGCATGGATTCTGTCAATATAAAGTTATTATTAAATAAAATTTTAAAAAATTCTATAATTTCCTTAATTTTGCTCTTGTTTATTTTATGTTAACATTTAGAAAGTTCTGAGAAGGGCAAATTGAGGCTCCTCACTAGTTTAGTGTGATTGTCTATTTCCTACTTTAATTCATTTCAATTTTCTTTGATGAATTTGAATGCTATACCATTTGGTGCATATATATTCAGTAATGCCATTAATTCATTTTGCATAGTAACTTTTAGCAAAATGAAGTTTCCCTGGTTATCTCTTTAATTATATTCCAATTTTCTCTTATCTGACAACATGATTGCTACCACTCTTTTTTTTTTTTAATTTCATGTAAAACACAACAGATTCTGCTCTAGCCTTTAGTCTAATGCTTTTTTTATTTTGTTTTTGTTTTAAATATTTTTCTTTTAACCACATCTTTGGATTCTAGTTTCTAATGTATGCTGTAAATCTCTTTTTTATAGGTGAGTTTATCCTACACACATTCATAGTTATAATTGATAAACATTTATTTTTCTCTATCTGATAGAGAAGACATTACTTTAAAAATTACTTATCCATTTTTTAAAGAACTCATTATGAATTAGAATAATAATGGAAGAGGTTCTTACATTACTTGTTAGGCTAGGAGAGAATTTAAAGCTTTTATTGGTTGTTTAATGGTTCCAGGATTAGAAAGCTGAACCTTGCAGGTACAATGAAACAAAAGGATATAAGTGGGTACAAGGGTGTCTAGCAAGACCATACTAAAGATAGAATTTATTGAAATGTTGAATACAGAGTAGGCATTTAATTAAAAATAATTAAATTTTATCATATTTTTGAACATTTGACAATCTTCTCAATCTTAAACTCTTCTTGGAATGGTTCACATTAAATTTTGCTTCTCTTTCTCACTTATTGCAATTCTACTTTCCCTAAACTATTCATACTATAATGCCCTTAAAAAAATAGATGATATTGAAATAAGTAATCTAATTTAGTTTTAAAATGTAACCTTAATTTTCTTCCAGGCAACTTTATTTACTTTCTTTTTTGACAGACATTTCTCTCAGATGCTTCCAATTCTCATCTCTCCTCATAGCCTTAATTTTTTTCTTTCTTCTTTTCTTTATTTTTATTTTTAATACACATTTCTTTATGAATCATATTGGGAGAGTAAAATCAGAGCAAAAAGGAAAAATCATGGAAAAGTTAAAAAAATGAAAAAATAATAAAGAAGTGAACATACCATGTGTTGATTTATATTCACCTTCTTAGTTCTTTTTCTGGATGCATATTGCATTTTCTGTCCAAAGTCTATTGGGATTGCTTTGGATCATTGAACCACTGAGAAGAACCAAGACTTTTAGACTTGATAATCACACATTTTTGCTATTATTGTATACAATAGCATGCTGTATTCCTGCTTCTTCTTGTTTTGCTGAGCATCCGTTCACGTAAATCTTTCCAGGTCATTTTATAATTAGCTTATTTATCATTTTTATAGAACAATACTATTCTATTATCTTAATGTGCCACAACTTGTTCAGCCATTCCCTAAGTGATGGGCATCCCCTCCTTTTGCAATTCTTTGCTACCATAAAAAAAGGTGCTACAAATATTTTTGCATTTGTGGGTTTATTTCCCTCCTTTATGATGTAATTCATAATAACAGTAATGTTACTGCTGCATCAAAGAGTATGCGCAGTTCTATAGTTCACTGGACATAGTTCCAGATTGCTCTACAGAATGGTTGGATTATTTCACAACTCCACCAACAATGTATTTGTGTCTCAGTTTTCCTTCATCCCCTCCAACATTTATCATTACCTTTTCCTGTCATCTTAGCCAATTTGAGAAATATGAGGTAGTACCTCAAAGACTTTTTAAATTTGCATTTCTCTAATCAATAGTGATTTAAAGCATTTCTCATATAATTAAAAATGAGTTTTATTTTGTCATCTGAAAATTGTCTGTTCATATTATTTGATGTCCATTTAGATACTTTCTTGGAGCTAATTATGGAGAGTTAAGACTAATTTAAATGCCCAGTAAAGGGGTATTGATTCGATTAAAAATGACATCATTTATCATCTTAGACACATAAAAGAAAATCATTAATTCCTATCAAAATAACAAATTGTGAACTAAGAGGACTTCATCCATATTATTTGATAGAATCAATAAACATAACTTGAAGTGAAATATTGTCACAAAAAGTCACAAATTTATAAAAGTCAAATAGGCTTTGTCTGAAAATATGTAATATTATTTTCATTTTACATTGAATATTATGATTATTTCATTTTGATAGTATTAATGAATTTTTAAGCAGATGAAATTTCAAAAATGAAATCTTTAAAAGCTAAATTGTTTGTTTCAGAATCATGGTATATTAAAAACAAACAAACAAAAATACCCACCTAACTTTCTAGGAGTTAACTTATCTACTCTTTGACCTTGGATAATTCACTTCTTTGAGGAAGTTCCCTTTCTTTTAAGAGCCTTTTCATTTCAAAATCCTTTCATTTCTTAATTCAATATAAGTTATATATAATAAGCCTCAAACACACATGTAATATATTTTAATATCACTGTTTTACATGGAGTGAATCATAAAATATTAGTAGATCAGATGAATTTCAAAGGCAGATACAACAATTTTAATGAAAATAACTTATCATTATCTTTCATTGCATTGTTGGGATCAAAGTAAAATATGTCCAAGTATGATTAATTAGATCAATATAAACAGAGGTTACACCACAGATCAGACACAAATAATCTATTTGAACACTTGAGAGAGAGAGAGAGCTGTCTTTAGTTTTTGATCTACTGTAATGCAGCTTTGCTCATATAACACAAGGCTTTTTGTGGTGTGGATGTGATGTGAGGTGACCCTTTGCTAACTTCTCTTATGTCTAATAATTGATACCAAGTTTTTCAGAAAGACCTTGACAGTGTCTTTGTGTTGCTTTTCCTGACCTGTGAAAGTACTGCTATTTGTGAGTTCTCTGTAAAATAGTATTATAGGCAAGCATGCTTTTGACATTCAAACAACATGGCCAAGCCATTGAAGTTGTGCTTACCACAGGAGAGTTTGAATAATTGGCTGTTTAACTCAAGAGAGGATCTTAGATCTTAAAGTGGGCTAAACTTAATAACAATGATCACTTATTTGCCAAAAAAAAAAAAAAAAATAGCGAGAGGAGCAGTATCAGAGGGCCTTGGCTTGTTTGTCCATGAAAGCTTATGGCATCTGAGCCCTTGAATAAATTACTTAAATTGACTCTGAACCTCAATGTCCTCATCTACAAAATGAAACTGTTGGACAAAATGACTTTTGTAGTCCTAGTCCCTCACAGCATTTCACCTATTGAAATATTAAATGAAACATGGAACAATAGCACATTAAGCATTTACCAAATGCTAGATGTTGGGAACAAATACAAATACAAAAGTAAAACAGAGTCTCTGGCTAAGTGCCTTGAACACACAACACACACAAAGAAGGGTAGTAATCAGGGAATGTTGGAATCCTTACTAACTGCTAACTAATTAGAGTTGATCTAATTTTACAAGAAGATGTTTTGGGCAGAACCTGAAACAAGGTACTAAGTAGAACTAATTAATACAAGGCTTGTGTTCACACCTTTACTCATTGGAGTTCAATGAGTTCATACCTCCCTTGAAGCTCTTTGGGCCAGAGAGCACTATAGGAGAAAACCCATAATCCCTCTCTCTGGAAGGAGCATAAATAGGCCAATGGGCCAGTCGAAGAGGTTCTTCAGAGTGAAGAAGCTACAAATCGAGATTTCAGAGATTCATTCCATCTCTGTGCTGGTTGGAGGTAGAAGAAAGCACAGGCAGAGGCTGAAGGACCAGACCTTTGGATTTGGCGACATTCGGAGGGAGCTCTTGGAACCAAGCAGAGAGATAGGCCTCTAAGCTAACTGGGCTATATTGGAGATAATAAAAGATCTGAACTTTGATCACCCGGCTGCATTTTGAGAAGAAAAAGCTCACCACATTCTGGCGCCCGAACAGGGACCAATTCAGATCCATCTGAACTAGATCACAACATTTTGGCGCGCCCTGAACGTGGGGCTAACAGACCCCTCAGTGGATTTCAGTGGAAAAGCTCCGATCCTGATTCAAGTGAAAAAGCCTCTGATCCTGATCCAGTGGAAAAGACTCTTCAACCCAGAAATTAGGGTGAGTGCAACAAAGAAATTTTGTTAAAAGAGTTAAAGTAGAATTTCCTCTAAGATGGGACAGATATTTAGAAAACAGCCTGTTTCTGTTCAAGGAAAATGTTTAGAGAGCGTTGTCAAAATTATGGAAAGCCAAGGTTTAATTATAATTTTGGAGCAGATCATTGAACTTTTAGAAATTGTTAAGTACATATGTCCTTGGTTCTCTACAGATAAGGAATTAGATTTAGATGAATGGAAATTAATCGGAGAAAAACTGGGTGAATGCTACAGATCTAATTCAAACTCAATGCAGTGGACATTAGAAAGAGAGGATCTTTTTTATAATAGAAATGGACCTGACTCAGTTTCCAAAGACATAATTAATACATATAATGTAATACAATTGGCTATAAGAAGTTATTTAAGTGATAGAATGAAGAAAAGGAAAGTACAGGAGGAAGAAGTGCCAACTTTACTAGGTGAAAAGGAGGACGAATCAGATGAGAATGGAGTTAATTACAATTCTGAGTGTGATACTTCACGGCAGGAGGAATTAGATCATTCCACATCTCATGACCCTCCCCCCTCAATTATAGAGGAAGAAGGGGGAGGAAGAGAGACAGAAACACAGTCAGCTTCTCCTGTAAAGCAGAATTTGACAAGATTAGAAAAAGCATTAATTAAGGCAAAAAATGAAGGAGAAGATATATCTGATTTTATAAACGCATATCCTGTGATTGAAAGGATTGACTCTTCAGGTCAAAAAGAGAGAAAATACACTCCTTTTAATTTGGGAAAAATTAAAGATTTGAAAAAGGATTGCACTCTTTATGGGGCTACATCATCTTATGTGAAGACATTACTGGATAATTTATCTTATGAAATCTTAACCCCGAATGACTGGAAATCCATCGCTAAAACATGTCTTGAACCGGGACAAAATTTATTGTGGCTTTCAGAGTTTCATGAATTATGTAGGATTCAAGCCCAACGCAATAGGCAAACAGGAGCTATTGTACAAGTTGCTTTTGACCAACTAGCTGGAGAAGGTCAGTATGCAGAGAGTTCAAAACAGATTTATTATCCCATAACAGTGTATGAGAAAATTTCTAAGGCTGCAATAAAAGCTTGGAATTCTCTCCCTGGACAGAAAGATGGAAATAATGCTTTCACAAAAATAGAGCAAGGTCCCAATGAACCTTTTGCAGATTTTGTGGGACGATTGCAAACAGCTGTAATAAGAACCATTGGAGACAAAGCAGCAACAGAAATAATGACTACACATTTGGCTAAGGAAAATGCCAATGAGGTTTGCAAAAGAATTATATGGGGGCTAGACAAAGATGCTCCTTTGGAGGAGATCATTAGACACTGTACCACAGTGGGCACAAATACTTATTATGCCCAGACTATGATGAACATGGAAAGACAAGGTCCTTTTTGGCAAAGGAATTATAGAGAAACTCGTCGATGTTTTCAATGTGGAAAAGTTGGACATTTGAGAGCCCAATGTAGATACAGAGATACAATGAGAAGACAGGGTGAGAGAAAACCCAAAACCCCATGTCCAAAATGTAACCGAGGCTTTCACTGGGCCTCTAAATGTATATTGACCCAGAGGAAGGAGAGGCAAGGCCCAGCTCCAAAGTATCAATCAAAGGACGGGGGGGCATGATAGCAGCTGAGGTTACACCCAGAGAGACTTTAGAAATTCAGGACTCTGATGTCATCAACCAACAGAAAAGCAATCAGGATTACAGTTGGGAAGAATACAGGCCTTTTAAGACAACAAGGCAGTATCCAGTGCAAACAGCTCCAATGTAATTACCAGATGATGAGGAGAAATCCCAAATTTGGTAAATAGAAGGGAATTAGGTTAACTGCTTGGGGAAGAGGATCTGCTTATATTTCCACAGATGAAGAAAGAATCAGATGGCTGACAATGAGACTGTTAAAAGAACTTTTTAAAATCTCAGGAATCATTGGATTTCCTAACACAAGATGAAACTGTTTTAGTTCTTGAAAAACCAGCAAGAATCATTGGGTTCCCTGAGATGAAAAATTGTTGATGAGACCTTTTGCAGTACTTTAGAGCTTACAAGAATTATTAGATTCCTGGCACATGAACTAATGGACAATGGTTTGCTTATGGACTATTTCTAGGACTTATGGACATGTGTAAATTTTCAGGTTGATTCATGTTGTTACACTGTATACCATGTATATCGGTTACAAAGTTCTGGCCCATATTGATGGATTTATGTGTACCCCTTTAGAAACCCACTAATCTGATTAGATTTCCTATTTCCTTTGGTGTTTTCATCTAACAAAAGAAAGGGGGAGATGTTGGAATCCTTACTAACTGCTAACTAATTAGAGTTGATCTAATTTTACAAGAAGATGTTTTGGGCAGAACCTGAAACAAGGTACTAAGTAGAACTAATTAATACAAGGCTTGTGTTCACACCTTTACTCATTGGAGTTCAATGAGTTCATACCTCCCTTGAAGCTCTTTGGGCCAGAGAGCACTATAGGAGAAAACCCATAATCCCTCTCTCTGGAAGGAGCATAAATAGGCCAATGGGCCAGTCGAAGAGGTTCTTCAGAGTGAAGAAGCTACAAATCGAGATTTCAGAGATTCATTCCATCTCTGTGCTGGTTGGAGGTAGAAGAAAGCAGAGGCAGAGGCTGAAGGACCAGCCCTTTGGATTTGGCGACATTCGGAGGGAGCTCTTGGAACCAAGCAGAGAGATAGGCCTCTAAGCTAACCCGGCTATATTGGAGATAATAAAAGATCTGAACTTTGATCACCCGGCTGCGTTTTGAGAAGAAAAAGCTCACCACAAGGGAAAGGTATATTGGACTAAGAATTTACAGAAGATATTTGGTGATACATTCCAAAAAAGAGAGTAGATTTAATGATCTGCTAATGTTTTATATTCCAGAACTAGGGGCTAGAAAATAGAAGATGTAATGTATATACTCTGTGGCAAATTAGTTATTGAAATAAGGTGACACTATTGAGAAAGTTGCCTTTGAAGTGATAGTGAATTGAAGTATCATAGCTGGGGATTTTCTGAAATAGTGGTTCAGAAGAAGCAGTCACTAATAAAGAGAGCAAGAAAACAAAGCAAAAGTTCCTCTTAACTATGGTCTCTAGTGGAGGCAAAAAGGAAATTGGCAAAGCTGTGGAAGAAATGACCTTTGTAGAGGGTATGAAAACACAGTCGATTGGTTTCCAGAGTAAAAACTATTTCTTAGTTTATTTTGATAAGCAACATTCACTGCGATCAGTGTATATTTCTGATCATGAATGCCTAGAGTCAATGTCCTATTCAGTAATTATGCTTGAAAATGTAAGAAACTGTGTGTTCTGGCAGAAGGTGCTGCATACCTCACCCCTAAAACAAACAAAAAACCTCCCACATGGTGATTTTGTCAGGATGTTATGATGTGATTGAGAGCCAGAGAAGTAGTGTTCTCTTCTTGTGCATGCCCTTTTGTCATTACAGTATGAAGAGGTAAGACAGAGCTTAGCTCAACAAATCTGTGTGGTTCAAACTCAATTTTGAGAAGAATATGTACATCAATTTATGACTTTAACGTAGATAGCAGTCTGATTCTAAAGTGTATTGTGTAGTCTATCCAACTTAGCGCAATTTAAATTTCAAGTGACCTCTTTGCTCTTATATTTGCCAAACCAAATGATTCCCTGATTAGATTTTATAAAGAGTTCAATTTGAATACTACATAAAGGAAATATCATAGTTTAAATTTATCTTCATATATGTGTGTGTGTGTATCCATACACATATATAAATTAATATTAGTGTGTTTAAGCCAAGGAATTCAAAGGTGAATTTCTACTGCCACTGACAGTTTTATACATTGCTTACTTTTTAATAAATTCAAAAGGTGGGTAGGGGAATGGAACTTTTTTTGTTCATATATTCATTCAATAAACACTTATGATGGTCCTACTATGTATCTAATATTTTATTTGATGCAAAGGAATATAACTAAGGTTAAAATGATAGCTATCTATCTTCAAGGAATTCACAGATTTTTAGTATAACTAAGAAAAACATTAATGAGAATGGTAGCACATAAAAAAGTATGAATGTGGTGCTTAGAGAACCCAATGAATTCCTCAATGTTTCAATGAATTTATAATTTCACTGCTGCCATTATTCTTTGCAAAGGCAACAAAAATATACAATCTTCAAATTCAAGGCACTTCACCTTTGGGTACTCTCATTTATCACTGGCCTTCTGATGATGTGGTATCCAGAAATAGATATAATAATCTAGATAAGGTATGATGTATACAAAATAAAGGGGGTTAACATCCCACTAACCCTAACTTCATGCTTTTTTAATGTATAATGATAACATTAACTATTTAATGATAATATTGCCCTATTAAAAATATTGAGAAATGTTGAGAAAAAGTGACACTAAGCAGTCTAAGCAAAGAACAAGGTTAAATAATATTTTTAGGTCATTTAACTAAAGACAGATTCATGATTTTACTTGGAGTCATTTATGATTATTCTGTGAACTGGTCATTTAACAAGTTTTATATTCACCTAGTTATAAAACTATTTAGGTCATATATTTTCATTTAGTTTAGGAAAATTAAATGAAAAATATTATTATATTCTTTGGTAGATCAGCTCAGCAATATCAATGGGAGTTCTTTGGCTTAATAATATAGTAAACTTGTGAATAAAAAAAATAAAGAAACAAAAAAAAAGGTTAATACCACATGGATTAATCTTTACTGACACCATGCTTATTCTTTTAAATTAGTGATTCCTTTTATTGATGTACATGAAACATTAATTTAATCAAGTCCTAATCCTAAATTGTTGGCAGGAATTGAAATGATCATAATTAGTAGTTTTTAGACTAAATTTTCATTTCATTTTTAGAAAAAAAAACATACATCAAGAAAACAGTTTCTTTGCTCCAGACCCATGGCAACTCTTCTCTTTCAAAATATATAAATGATGATGGTTCAGAAATCCTATCTACCAGTTTATTCAGTTACTTGAAGATGCAGCTCATCTATATTTGGTGACTTGAATTAATTCATGACAGCTAAATTGTCTCTATATGTCCTCTTACTAATTTTTTAATTCCAATATATCATTTTAGTTTCAGTCAATTTTGTCTTTTCTTTCTTCTTGGTAAAGAACATAGGAAGAAAGTAAAAGCTTAGTAAGCCTATCTTCTCTTAGTTCTGAGGTAACATTATCACATTAGACAGCATTCTCATTATTTCTTTGGCCATTTTCCCCCCACAATAGTATTCCAAAATTCATTTTTCACTTTTGTTCTGGAAATGAGAAAGGATGAGTTTCTTTTCCCATCAGTCTCAGCTAACACTGAGACTAGTTTTTCCATATATTATTTTCAGGATTATAAAATATTTCTGTATTCATCTTCTACCTTTTCATTTAAGTTAGATATTTATATTTGAAAGCATAAAATCATACCTTTAGAACTAGAAGGATTATTAGAAATCATGAAGTAAAGGGACCTGTATGTGCAAGAATGTTTGTAGCAGCCCTCTTTGTAGTGGTCAGAAGCTGGAAACTGAGTGGATGCCCATCAATTGGAGATTGGCTGAATAAATTGTGGTATATGAATATTATGGAATATTATTGTTCTGTAAGAAATGACCAACAGGATGATTTCAGAAAGGCCTGGAGAGATTTATATAAACTGATGCTGAGTGAAATGAGCAGGACCAGTAGATCATTATTTATTTCAACAGCAATAGTATATGATGATCAGTTCTGATGGATATGGCCCTCTTTAACAATGAGATGAATCAAATCAGTTCTAATAAAGCAGTAATGAACTGAACCAGCTACACCCAGGGAAAGAACTCTGGGAGATGACTATGGACCACTACATAGAATTTTCAATCTCTCTATTTTGTCCACCTGCATTTTTTATTTCCTTCACAGGCTAATTGTACACTATTTCAAAGTCCAATTCTTTTTATACAGCAAAATAATTGTTTGGACATGGATACATACATTGTATTTAACTTATCCTTTAACATATTTAACATGTACTGGTCAACCTCTCATCTGGGGAAGGAAGGAAAAAATTGGAACAAAAGGATTTGCAACTGTCAAAGCTGAAAAATTACCTATGTATATATTTGCAAATAAAAAGCTATATAAATAAAAAAAGAAAGAAATCATGAAGTACATCTCCCTCATTTTACAAGTGATAAATTTGAGGCTAAGAGAAGTGAAATTATATGTCTAAAATCACCTATATAAAAAGTGGTCAAGTGATAATTATTTAGCTTTTCTGGCCTCCTATTCAGTATTCCTTTCCCTACACCATTTTCATTAGGGTAGAGTGTTTCTTCTTTTATCAATCACTTGTATGTGATATAGTTAAAATGATATTCTACTCTTTTTTGGCTGTTTGGCTAATCAATAAAAGTTACCATTGTGAAGTCTGATTTTTGTGTTGGGGAGGGCAGTTTTATCTATTTTGTTTATACTAATCCATTATCAAGGTTTTAAGCAGCTCTTTTTCTTGATTTTAATGTATAAGATTAGTAAATGGATTAGTGATTAGTTACTTTTTAGACTGGATAGTAAATGATCTAATCAGTTCTCATTAATTCTAAGTAACTTCAAAGAAACTTTTTATTGAAAGCATGTAGGAGAATGACTGATATTTTTCTGTCGATTAGTAAGCACTTAATAAGTGCCTTATTAAGTAAGGCACTTTTTTATTTTATTATTTTATTTATTTTTTAAATTTAATTTTTTATTATTAATTTAATTAAATTTACATTTATTTAATTATTTATTTAAATATTTTGAAATTAATGAATTAATAATTTGATTTAATTATTTATTATTTTATTAAGTAAGTGTACTCTTTTTGAAAGTCTGGAAATTACAAAACACAAATGAGACAGAATGTTCTAAAGAAATGTATATGCTATCTGTAGAGACGTAAAAAAGAACTATATACAATTTATATATACACATACATTTTATTTTATTTTGTTATTTATGAAAAAACACACTAGAATTCTAGGGCAAGGAGGAGGTAGCTGAAAAATCACAAAAGCCTTTTTTATTACAGGTATTCTGATATACAAGATTTCATATAACAAGTTGTTATAAATCAAAATTTAATTATGGCTTACTTAAAACCACTCTTTTGCTCCACAGTAATGTACAGATAGTAAGGTATACATCTTTTTTTTTAAATCTTAGATGTATTTTTTTTTTTACTCTGAAGTGGGATTTTAAAACAAAACTTTACAAAAGCTTGTTGTCATATTTCCCTATCTTATGGCCATGATGAAAGTCTTTATAATCTCTGTAAAAAACAGAATAACTAGAATAAAATGTAGGATTAAAAGTTGTTAGACTTTTATTACATTCAAATTATTGGTTTCATTGTAAGGACATGTATATGTGTTGATCAACTCTCAGCTATTCTTTTTTATTATTATTATAGTGTTTTATTTACAAAACACACACATGGGTAAATTTTCAACATTGACGTTGCAAAACCTTCTGTTCCAACTTTTCCCCTTTTTCCCCCCCACCTCTTCCCCTAGATGAAAGATAGTCCAATATATGTTAAATATGTTAAGTATTTGTTAAATCCAATGTATGTATACATATTTATACATTAATCTTGCTGCATAAAAAAAATCGAAACTAGAAGAATGGAAAAAAAAAAACTGAGAAAGAAAAAAAAAGGCAAGCAAACCATAACAAAAATAGTAGAAATGCTATATTATGGTCTGCATTCATTTCCCATAGTTATCTCTCTGGGTGGAGCTGAATATCTTCATTATTAAACAATTGAAACTAGTTTGAATCCTCTCATTGTTGAAGAGAGCCACATCCATTCATCATAATTGACATTCTTATAATCTATTGTTGCTGTGTACAATGATCTCCTGGTTCTGCTCATTTAACTTAACATCAATTCATGTAAGTCTCTCCATATGTCTCTGAAATGATCCTGTTGGTCATTTTTTAAGAACAATAATATTCCATAACATTCATATACCACAATTTATTCAACCATTCTCCAATTGATAGGAATCCACTTAATTTCTAGTTCCTTACTACTACAAAGAGAGCTGCCACAAGCACTTTTGCACATGTGGGTCCCTTTCCCTTCTTTAAGATCTCTTTGGGATATAAGCCCAGTTGTAACACTGCTGGCTCAAAAGGAATGCACAGTTTTATAACTTTTTGAGCATAGTTCCAAATTGAGACAGATCCAGAATGGTTGGATCTGTTCAGAATTCCACCAACAATTTTTCAGTGTCCCAGTTTTCATACATCCCCTCCAACATTCTTCATTTTCTTTTCCTATCATCTTAGCCAATCTGAGAGGTGTATAGTGGTATCTCAGAGTTGTCTTAATTTACATTTCTTTCATCAATAGTGATTTGGAGCACCTTTCCATTTGACTAGAAAGTTTCCATTTCTTCATCTGAAAATTGTTTATAGTTTTTGACCAATTATCAATTGGAGAATGGTTTGATTTGGAAATGAAGCCTTTATCAGAGCCTTTCAATATAAAAATGTTTTCCCAGTTTATTGTTTCCCTTCTAATCTTGTCTGCACTAGTTTTATTTGTACAAAAGCTTTTCAAATAGATATAGTGATTGTTTTTTTCTATTTTGGGATCAATAATGATCTCTAGTTCTTCTTTGGTGAAAAATTCCTTCCTCCACAGGTCTGAGAGGTAAACTATCCTATGTTCTTCTAATTTAATTATAATCTCATTCTTTATGCCTAGGTCATGAACCCATTTTGACCTTATCTTGGTATACGGTGTTGAATGTGGGTCAGTGCCTAATTTTTGTCATATGAGTTTCCAATTTTCCCAGCAGTTTTTGTCAAATAGTGAATTCTAATCCCCAAACCAGGGAGCTTTGTATTTGTCAAACACTAGATTGCTATATGTATTGACTATTTTATCATATGAACCTAACCCATTCCATTGATCAACTAGTCTGTTTTTTAGCCATTTACCAAATGGTTTTGATGACCACTGCTTTATTACATAGTTTTAGATCTGGTAGAGTTGGTCCACCTACATTTGACTTTTTTTTTTTTTATTAGTTGCCTAGAAAATCTTTTTTTTTTCTTTCTTTTTTTTTTAAATAACTTTTTATTGATAGAACGCATGCCAGGGTAATTTTTTACAGCATTATCCCGTGCATTCACTTCTGTTCCGATTTTTCCCCTCCCTCCCTCCACCCCTTCCCCCAGATGGCAAGCAGTCCTTTACATGTTGAATGGATTGCAGTATATCCTAGATACAATATATGTGTGCAGAACCGAACAGTTTTCTTGTTGCACGGGGAGAATTGAATTCAGAAGATATAAATAACCCGGGAAGAAAAACAAAAATGCAAGCAGTTTATATTCATTTCCCAGTGTTCTTTCTCTGGGTGTAGCTGCTTCTGTCCGTCTTTGATCAATTAAGGCTCTCTTTATCGAAGAGGTCCATTTCCATCAGAATACATCCTCAAACAATATCATTGTTGAGGTATATAATGATCTCCTGGTTCTGCTCATTTCACTCAGCATCAGTTCATGTAAGTCTCGCGAGCCCTCTCTGTATTCATCCTGCTGGTCATTCCTTACAGAACAATAATATTCCATAACATTCATATACCACAATTTACTCAACCATTCTCCAATTGATGGGCATCCTTTCATTTTCCAGCTTCTAGCCACTACAAACAGGGCTGCCACAAACATTTTGGCACATACAGGTCCCTTTCCTTTCTTTAGTATCTCTTTGGGGTATAAGCCCAGTAGAAACACTGCTGGATCAAAGGGTATGCACAGTTTGATAACTTTTTGAGCATAGTTCCAAATTGCTCTCCAGAATGGCTGGATGTGTTCACAATTCCACCAACAATGTATCAGTGTTGCCTAGAAATTCTTGACCTTTTGTTCTTCCAGATGAATTTTGTTATTTTTTTCTAGGTCAGTAAAATAGTTTCTTGGGAGTCTGATTGGGTATAGCACTAAATAAATAGATTAGTGTAAGTAGTATTGTCATCTTTGTTATATTCACTTGACTTATGCAAGAGAACTTAATATTTTTTCCAATTGTTTAAATCTAACTGTATTGGTGTGGAAAGTGTTTTGTAGTTTTGCACATATAATTCCTGACTTTCCCTTGGCAAATAGATTCCCCAATATTTTATACTATTGACAATTAATTTAAATGGATTTTCTCTCTTTGTATCTCTTGCTGTTGCATTTTGTTAGTGATATATAAAAACATTGATGATTTATGTAGATTTATTTTGTATCCTGAAACTTTGCTAAAGTTGTTGATTATTTCCAAAAGCTTTTTCGTAGATTCTGTGGAGTTCTCTAAGTATACCATTATATATTCTGCAAAAAGTGATAATTTGGTTTTTCATTACCTATTCTAATTTATTTATCTCTTTTTCTTCTCTTATTGCCAAAGCTGGCTTTTTAAATACAATATCAAATAATAATGGTGATAGTGGGCACCCTTGTTTCACTTCTGATCTTATTAAGAATGGTTTTAGTTTATCATCAATACATATGATTTTTACTGCTGGTTTTAGATAGATGCTACAGACTATTTTAAGGAAGAGTACATTTATTCCCATATTCTCTAGTGTTTTTAATAGGAATGGGAGTTGGATTTTACCAAAGGCTTTTTCTGCATCTGTTGAGATCATCAAATAGTTTTTATTAATTTGGCTATTGATATGGTCAATTTTGCTAATAGTTTTCCTAATATTAAACTAGCTCTTCATTCTTGGTATAAATCCTACTTGGTCATGGTGCATTATCCTAGGGATGATTTTTTGTAATCTCTTTGCTAATATTTTATGTAAAATTTTTGCAACAATATTCATTAGGGAGATTGGTCTATAATTTTTTTTCTCTGTTTTCAACCTACCTGGTTTAGGTATCAGTACTATGTCTGTGTCATAAAAGGAATATGGTAGGATTCCTTCATTCCCTATTTTTTCCAAATAGTTTATATGGCATTGGAGTTGTTCTTTAAATGTTTAATAGAATTCACATGTAAATCCATCTGGTCCTGAGAGTTTTTTCGTTGGGAGTTGATTAATAGCTTGTTTGATTTCTTTTTCTAAAATGGGACTATTTCAGCAATTTACTTCCTCCTGTGTTAATCTGGGCAGCCTATATTTTTGTAGGTGTTCCTCCATTTCACTTAGGTTATCTCATTTATTGTCATAAAGTTGGGCAAAGTAAATCCTGATTATTGCTCTTATTTTCCTTTTCATTAATAGAAAGTTCTCTCTTTTTACTTTTAAGACCAAGAATTCAATTTTCCCCTTTAGTTTTATAAATCAAATTTACCAAAGGTTTATCTATTTTGTTAGTTTTTTTCCCATAAAACCAACCCATAGTTTTATTTATTAATTCAATAGTTTTTTTTTACTTTCAATTTTATTAATCATCCCTTTTGTTTTTTAGAATTTCAAGTTTAGTATTTTATCATTTTTTTTTAAATTTGCTCTTTTTCTAGCTTTTTCAGTTGCAAGCCCAATTCATTGATCTTCTCCTTTTCTATTTTATGCAAGTAATCCTCTAGAGATATACAATTTCCCTTTATTACTGCTTTGGCTACAACCCATAAATTCTAGTATTCTATTTCATTATTGTCATTGTCTTGGACAAAATTATTAATTGTGACTATGATTTGCTGTTTCACCTATTCATTCTTTAGGATGAGTTTTATTTTTTCCAATTACCTTTTGTTCTATTTTCCTATGTTTTTTTTATGGAATGTAGTTTTTATTTCATTGTGATCTGAAAAGATTGCAGTTAATATTTCTGCCTTTCTGTATTTTATTTTGATGTCTTTATGTCCTAACATATAGTCAATTTTTGCATAGGTTTCATGAGCTGCCAACAAGAACAGCTCCTTTCTGTACTCCTTTCTGCCTCCATTCAATCTTCTTCCAAGATCTAGCATACCTAACTTTTCTAGTATTCTATTTACCTCTTTAATGTCTTTCTTATTTGTTTTGTGGTTTGATTTATCTAATTCTGAGAGTGCAAGGTTGAGATCCTCCACTATTATTGTTTTAATGTCTATTTCTTCTTCATCTCTCTTAACTTCTCCTTTTTGGAATTTAGATGCTATACCAGTTGGTGCATAGATGTTCAGTATTGATATTGCTTCAGTATCTATGGTACTCTTTAGTAATATATAGTTTCCTTCCTTATGTCTTTTAATTAGATCAATTTTTGCTTTTGCTTAATATGAGATCAGGATGACTATTTTAGCTTTTTTTTTTTTTACTTTAACTGACACAATAGATTCTGCTTGAGCCTTTTACTTTTACTCTTTATGTATATCACCCTGCTTCAAATCTGTTTCCTGTAAACAACATATTGTAGTATTCTGGATTTTAATCCAGTCTGCTATCTGTCTCCACTTTATGAGAGAGTTCATCCCATTCACATTTATGGTTAAAACTACTAATTCTGTATTTCCTGTCATCTTATTATCTCCAGATTATACTTTTCTCTTTCCTTTTCCCCTTACCCCTTCCCTTAGAATTAAGCTGATGGGCACCACTTGCCTCAAGCAGCCCTCCCCATTTCTTATATCTTTCCCCTATTATTTCTGTATTATCTTCTATCTAGCCTACCTCTTCCCATTTTGCATTTCCCCTCCCACTTTTCAATATGGAGAGAAAAGTTTCTCTGTACACCAAATATGCATAATATTTTCTCTTTGAGCCAAATTTGAAAGTAAGATTCACACACCATTCATTCCTCTCCCATCTATCCCTCAAATACAATAGGTTTATTTTGCCTTTTCATGAGATATAATTTCTCTCTTTTTACCTCCACTTTTCCCTTTTTCTGGTACAATCCCCTTTCCACCTATAGTTCCTTTTTATATTATAACAGTAAAATCAAATTATACATGTACTTTCTATGTATACCTATAATAGAAATAGTGTTCTCAAGAGTTCTTTTTATGCTTTTCTTGAGGCCTATGTTTGGAGGTCATTTTTGTTGTTGTTGTTGTTGTTGTTGTTTATTTAGCTCTGGTTTTTTCATCAGAAATAAATGGAATTCACCTGTTGCCTTGAATGCCCATCTTCTTCTCTGGATAAAAATGATCAGTTTAGCAAGGTGATTTATTGTTAGCTGCATTCCAAGTTCCTTCACTTTTCAGAATATCAGATTCCAGGGCCTTTGATTCTTTAATTTGGAAGTTGTTAGATCCTGAGTAATCCTTATTGTGGATCCTTGGTACTTGATTTTTTTTTCTGACAGCTTGCAATATTTTTTCCTTGGCCCAATAGTTTTGAATTTTAGACAAAATATTCCTTGGAGATTTAATTTTGGTGTCTCTTTCAGGAGGTGTTCAGTGAATTCTTTCAATGGCTATTTTACCTTCTGATTCTATGATATCTTTGCAGTTCTCTTTGATGATTTCCTGAAAAATATTGTCTAGACGTTTTTTCATCATGTTTTTCAGGGAGTCCAATAATCCTTAGGTTATCTCTCCTAGATTTATTTTCCAGATCTGTTGTTTTCCCAAGTAGGTATTTAACATTTTTTTTCTATTTTTTTCTTTCTTTTTCTTTTTCTTTCTTTCTTTCTTTTTTTTTTTGTTTTTTGTTTTTTGTTTTGCTTGTTTGATTCTTGATGTTTCCTCGAATAATTTCCATTTGTTCAGTTCTGATTTTTAATGAATTTTTTTCCTTCATTTACTTTTTTTTTTAACTTTTTTTTTTTTAATTTGTGCAACTGAGTTTTTAAATGTGTTGTTTTGTTCTATGGAATATTTTTCTATTTCACACATTTTTTTAAGGAGTTACTTTCTTTTTTCCAAATCACAAATTTGATTTTTCTGAGAAGTCTTTACCTTTTCCAGTTCATAAATTCTGTTTTTTAGGGAATTGTTTTCTTTTTTCCACTGTTTATCTTAATGAGTTATATGGCTTTTCCAGACCCTCTTACAAAATTTTCATTTCTTTTCCCCATTCTTCTTCTAGCTCTAGATTAAGATCCTTTTTAATTTCTTCCAGGAGAGTCTTGTGTGGTTGGGACCAGTCATATTCCCCATTTGGGGCTTCATCTGGAGACAATCTGCTTTTAGTCTTCTTGGGGTTTAAAATTTGTTCTCTTTCAGCTTCAGATAGAAACTTTATGTAATTAGAGCTCACTTTGTCTTTTTACTTTTTTTTTTTTAAGTTGGAACTGCTTTTAGGGCAAGGAGGGCTTTCCAGATCTTCAGGCTGGGTGGGCATGACCAGATCCTGTAAGCCTCAGAGCTTTGGAATTCACTTTTTGTCTTTTGCATTTGTGTTGGATGTTTTATAACTTCTCTACTATTCTATTGGCTTGCAACCATGGCAGAGTGGCTAATACTGTGGTAGAGTGCTCCCTGTAGATTCTCTGCCTTATAAAGATCACAGCTCACCCCCAGCTCCTCAGACTGTACTACCTCCCTGCCTGTACCTGGTATCCTCCTCCCCTGCCACCAAAATAGACTTTTTCTGAAGATTTTCAAAATTATCTTCAGCTGGTAATTTTCTGCACTCTTGATATTTGTGGGTTTTGCCAGTCAAGAACCATTTCAGAGGCTGAATTTCATAATTAATGTCAGCATGGAATGAGAGCTCAGAAAGAAGAGTGTGCCTCTCCACTATCTTTGTTCCACCCCCCTGCACACCCTTCAAAACAATAGATAATGGGAAATAATTTCATCAGTGAGGATAGAACCTTTGCAACTAGAATTCCCAGACTACATATAATTTAACAGAATATTTTCCTCCAATAGTGACTTTCTCTTCACTGTTGTGTGGTGAGCTTTTTCTTCTCAAAACACAGCCAGGTGATAAAAGTTCAGATCTTTTATTATCCCAATATAGCCAGGTTAGCTTAGAGGCCTATCTCTCTGCTTGGTTCCAAGAGCTCTCTCCAAATGTCTTTAAATCCAAAGGTCTGGTCCTTCAGCCTCTGCCTCTACTTTCTTCAGCCTCCAGCCAGCTCCAGTCTTCATGCCATTCCGGTGAAAATCCCCCAAAGTGCTCTGTGTCTGTTTCTTTTATACAAGAGGGAGGAATTGTGGGATACGAGAGAGGGATTATGGGTTTTCTCCCATAGTGCTCTCTGGCCCAAAGAACTTCAAGGGAGGTGTGAACTCATTGAACTCCAATGAGTAAAGGTGTGGACACAAGCCTTGTATTAATTAGTTCTACTTAGTACCTTGTTTCAGGTTCTGCCCAAAACATCTTCTTGTAAGATTAGATCAACTCTAATTCGTTAACAGTTAGTAAGGATTCCAACATCTCCCCCTTTCTTTTGTTTTAAAACATAGGGGGTTTCTGAGGGGGTACACATAAAGCCATCAATATGGGCCAGAACTTTGTAACAGATATATATGGTATACATAAATCCATCAATATGGGAGGCATTATACATAATTTACATAAGCACATAGCAATATAACACAGGCTAGTAGTAATGTAACAAATAACATGAATCATCCTGAAAATTTACACATGTCCATAAGTCCTAGAAACAGTCCAATAGGATTCCATTGTCCATTAGTTCATGTGCCAGGAATCTAATAATTCCTGTAAGCTCTGAAGTACTGCAAAAGGTCTCATCAACAATTTTTCATCTCAGGGAATCCAGTGATTCTTGCTGGTTTTTCAGGAACTGAAAGCTGAAGATTTTAAAGTTCTTTTGACAGTCTCATTGTTAGCCTTTTCCACCTGTGGAAATATAAGCAGATCCTCTTCCCCAAGCAATTAACCTAATTCCCTTCTATTTACCAAATTTGGGATTTCTTCTCATCATCTGGTAATTACATTGGAGTTGTTTGCATTGGATATTGTCTTGTTGTCTTAAAAGGCCTGTATTCTCCCCAACTGTAATCCTGATTGCTTTTCTGTTGGTTGATGACATCAGAGTACTGAATTTCTAAAGTCTCTCTGGGTGTAACCTCAGCTGCTATCATGCCCCACCTGTCCTTTGATTGATACTTTAGAGCTGGGCCCTGCCTCTCATTCCTCTGGGTCAATATACATTTAGAGGCCCAGTGAAAGCCTCGGTTACATTTTGGACATGGGGTTTTGGGTTTTCTCTCCCTGTCTTCTCACTCTATCTCCATATCTACAATGAGCTCTCAAATGTCCAACTTTTCCACAATGAAAACATCGACGAGTTTCTCTAGAATTCCTCTGCCAAGAAGGACCTTGTCTTTCCATGTTCATCATAGTCTGGGCATAATAAGCATTTGTGCCCACTGTGGCACAGCGTCTAATGATTTCTTCTAAAGGAGCATTTTTGTCTAGCCCCCATATAATTCTCTTGCAAATCTCATTGGCATTTTCCTTAGCCAAATGTCTAGTCATTATTTCTGTTGCTGCATTGTCTCCAATGGTTCTTATTACAGCTGTTTGTAAACGTCCCACAAAATCTGCAAAAGTTTCATTGGGACCTTGCTCTATTTTTGTGAAAGCATTATTTCCATCTTTCTGTCCAGGGAGAGAAGTCCAAGCTTTTATTGCAGCCTTAGAAATTTGCTCATAGACTGTTATGGGATAATAAATCTGTTCTGAACTCTCTGCATACTGACCTTCACCAGCTAGTTGGTCAAAAGTGATTTGTACAACAGCTCCTTTTTGCCTATTGCGTTGGACTTGAATCCTACATAATTCATGAAACTCCAAAAGCCACAATAAATTTTGTCCCGGTTCTAGACAAGTTTTCGTTATGGATTTCCAGTCATTCGGGGTTAGGATTTCATTAGACAAATTATCCAGTAACATCTTCACATAAGATGATGTAGCCCCATAAAGAGTGCAACCCTTTTTCAAATCTTTAATTTTTTCCAAATTAAAAGGAGTGTATCTTCTCCCTTTTTGACCTGAGGAGTTGAGCTCTTCAATCACAGGATATGCATTTATAAAATCAGATATATCTTCTCCTTCATTTTTTGCTTTAATTAATGCTTTTTCTAATCTTGTCAAATTCTGCTTTACAGGAGAAGCTGACTGTGTTTCTGTCTCTCTCCCTCCCCCTTGTTCTACCCATGAAGGGTTAATTGCGGGGGGAGGGTCATGAGATGTGGAATCACCTAATTCCTCCTTCTGTGAAGTATCATACTCAGAATTGTAATTAACTCCATTCTCATCTGATTTGTCCTCCTTTTCACCTAGTAAAGTTGGCACTTCCTCCTGTACTTTCCTTTTCATCATTCTATCACTTAAATAACTTCTTATAGCCAATTGTATTACATTATATGTATTAATTATTGAGTTAGGCCCATTTTTATCATAGAATTGACAAAGATCCTCTCCAACCAATTTCCATTCATTTAGATCTAATTCCTTATCAAGAGAGAAACAAGGACATATGTCCTTTACAGTTTGTAAAAGTTCAGTGATTTGCTGTAAACTTATAATTAAACCTTGGCTTTCCATAATTTTGACAATGCTCTCTAAACATTTTCCTTGAACAGAAACAGACTGTTTTCTAAATATCTGTCCCATCTTAGCTGAAATTCTACTTTAACTCTTCTAACAAAATTTCTTTGTTGCACTCACCCTAATTTCTGGGTTGAAGTTTTTTCCACTGGATCAGGATCAGAGGCTTTTCCACTTGAATCAGGATCGGAGCTTTTCCACTTGAATCCGGATCGGAGCTTTTCCACTTGAATCCGGATCGGAGCTTTTCCACTGAAATCCACTGAGGGGTCTGTTTGTCCCACGTTCAGGGCGCCAAAATGTGGTGAGCTTTTTCTTCTCAAAACACAGCCAGGTGATAAAAGTTCAGATCTTTTATTATCCCAATATAGCCCGGTTAGCTTAGAGGCCTATCTCTCTGCTTGGTTCCAAGAGCTCTCTCCAAATGTCTTTAAATCCAAAGCTCTGGTCCTTCAGCCTCTGCCTCTACTTTCTTCAGCCTCCAGCCAGCTCCAGTCTTCATGCCATTCCGGTGAAAATCCCCCAAAGTGCTCTGTGTCTGTTTCTTTTATACAAGAGGGAGGAATTGTGGGATACGAGAGAGAGGGATTATGGGTTTTCTCCCATAGTGCTCTCTGGCCCAAAGAACTTCAAGGGAGGTGTGAACTCATTGAACTCCAATGAGTAAAGGTGTGGACACAAGCCTTGTATTAATTAGTTCTACTTAGTACCTTGTTTCAGGTTCTGCCCAAAACATCTTCTTGTAAGATTAGATCAACTCTAATTCGTTAACAGTTAGTAAGGATTCCAACACTGTTGTACAGTGATATTAAAATGACCAACACACAACACTTCGGCAGCCCCGTGATCAAAGAGGCCTACTTAATTGGACTTGCCAAAGTTTGATCTTCACTACCCTTGCAATTGGCAATATCAATGTCAGGACATTATTTTAGAGGCAGCAGGGTAGCATGATGCAACTGTGTTGGATTTGGTGTTATCAAATGTGATTTTCAATCCCAACATTGCTGTTTATTAGTTGAGTGAATTTAACCAAGTCACAACATCTTTCTTGGAATCAGAATTCCAATTTGAGAAAATATTCTGGGAAGATGTCAAAATAGGTCAGAAAATTTCAAGTTTTCAGGATTTTTCCATTAAAAAAGACAAAATAGTGCCTTGAAGTGAATATAGAATGGTAAAATTAAGAAAAAATGGAGCAGAACAGTGATTTTTCCTGGGACAGTTCTAGAAGATCTGAAAATAAATACTAAGATAGAGTTTTGGCCTATGGCTTGTGACTAGAATCTTATTAAGGCCATTAAACAAGCAATACAATTTCTACACAAATAAAGTTAGATCTAAACAACTGGAAATATATCAAATGCTCTTGAGTAGGCCAAGGTAATATAATAAAGATGACAATACTACTTATATTAATCGACTTATTTAGTGCTATACCAATCAAACTCCCAAGAAATTATTTTACAGATCTAGACAAAACCACTAACAAAGTTCATCTAGAAGAACAAAAGGTTAAGAATTTCAAGAGAATTAATGAAAAAAAAAATTCCAGTGAAGATGGCCTCACTGTCATAGACCTAAAATTATATTCTAAAGCCATAGTCATCAAAACCATTTGGTACTAAATAAAAAATAGAGCATCCAATCAGTGGAATAGGTTAGGATCACAGGACAATATAGGCAATAAAATTAGCAATCCAGTGTTTGATAACCCCAAGATTCATTTAGGACAGCTAAAAGATACAGTGGATGCAGCACTAGGTCTGGAGTCAGGAAGACCTGAATTCAAATCCAGTCTCAGATACTTACTAGCTGTGTAATCTTAGACAACTCATGTAACTCTGTTGCTTCAGTTTCCTTATCTGTAAAATGAGTTTGAGAAGGAACTTACAAAGCACTCCAGCATATTTGTCAAGAAAACTCCAAAAGGGGTCATAAAGAGTTGGACACAGCTGAAAAAACTGAACAGAAATATGCTAACTTATCTTATTCTCATCAAATACAGAATTTAGCATAATTTCCTAACTTTTCAAAGAAAGGGAAAAATTATTGAGGAAAGTTAATGTCTCAAATTCCCATAGTAAAACTGAAAATGAAAAGTGCTAATATTGGAAATCATAAGTTGGGGAAGTACTAGAAATTGAGACACTGAGGATATCTTGTGTTAATAGATGCATTTCTTAGGGAAGATAGATGGTTTAGTTTCCCTTTTGGTTCCTATCGTTGGGAGCCTTAGGATTATTATAATAACACTGTGCTTTCTGTTTACCAAATAGCTTTCTACACAAATATCTCATTTTCTTAGGGAATTAAGAAAAGAATGTGTTTTAATAATAGCCCAGTTCAAGTTTTTTTTTTTTTTTTTAATTCCTTGCATTTGTTTGAATGATCAGATATTTAAATGCAAATTGTGTTTATGTGAATATCTGATAAGAGCTTCAAATCATCACATCATACACATTTATTTCAATGTCCAATCCCAGTGATCAGACATTCACATAAACACAGGTGCAATAATTAAACATGCAATTTTATATATAGTCCTCCTGCTCTCTCTATTTCTACATTCTTCCACATGAACACCTGAGTCAACTGAGCCTTATTGTGAGGGATCTAGGCTTGTTCTTTTATTTGGCTTTTTTAAGCACAATAGTGAATTGACACTGAAAGTTCATTCCCCAATAATTCAAAGATGGGTATATGTGTGACAACTAGAGCTTATCTGATAGAAACCTGGCCATTAGTTTGTGCTACCTACTCAGTGACTGTCAAGGACACTATAATAAAAGACACTCTGACCTATAAAATAAGAAATTGACTTGAAATGCATGAGGAATTCGGGGTATTCTAGTTTAACAACTGAATAGGGGGAAGGTGGAGCTAAATGCATTATTAATATTTAAATATAATCTGCATTATTAGCATTATTTTCATCATCTTATGTCTAGAACATCAACAAAATAGTATAGAGGACTGATTTGTAATATTCACCAATTTTGAGTTAAAAATGTTCATATTGAAGATGTAATAATGGGCTTTCTCAGAACTAGCTCTGACTCACAACTGAGGAAAAAAAATGTCTTTAAATATCTTAAATGTCTTAAAATGTCTTTTAAAAAAAAGCCAATACTGGACAAGTCAATGACTCAATAAGCATTTATTAAACATTGCTTAATGTGTTCTCAGCACTAAAATTGCTAAATTTTAAAAGAATGTGAAGGAATATAATTCCTGCTTTAAAGATCTTCACATTCTATTAGAAAAGGCATATTAAATACACACACAAAAAAAGATCATATGTATATCCGCGGAAACAATCTTTTCAGAATCAATGGAAAACACTCTCTTAAGGAGAATCACAGAGATTTGAGTGATGGTACTGTCAATTACTATCTAAGTGACTTTGAACAAGACAGTTCAAAGTACTATTTGCTTCAATTTGATTCTTTTTAAATCTGATTTAAAGATTCTTCCAGCTCTTTACATATGATCCTGTGATCCCTGATCTGCCAATTATTCCTTGTGTGACTGCACAATTCAACTGATCTATCTTGCCATTTGCTTTTGCACTTATAAAAGGAGGGCATTGGACTGTATCTCCTTTAAGGTCTTTTTCAATTACAGATGTTTATCTCTATGAATGTAATTATTAGAGTAATAAGGGAAGGGTACAAGAAAGGGGAAGAGATTCAAAGCGGGGGAGAGGGAGGGATCCTAAAGAGAGTGAATGGCATGATACAAGTGGGACATATAAGTTTAAAACTGGGCAAGAGGGTTGGGAGGGGCAAGTAAAAGAAAAACATAATCTGGGGATAACAAGATGGCAGGAAATACAGAATTAGTAATTTTAACCATAAATGTGAATGGGATGAACTCTCCCATAAAGCAGAGGCAGATAGCAGACTGGATCAAAAGTCAGAACCCTACAATATGTTGTTTACAAGAAACACATTTAAAGCAGAGAGATACATACAGAGTAAAGGTAAAAAGCCAGAGCAGAATCTATTATGCTTTAGGTGAAGTCAAAAAAGCAGGGGTAGCCATCCTTATCTCAGATCAAGCAAATGCAAAATTTGATCTAATCAAAAGAGAAAAGGAAGGAAATTATATCTTGCTAAAGGGTAGCATAGACAACGAAGCAATATCAATACTAAACATATATGCAACAACTACCATAGCATCTAACTTCCTAAAGGAGAAGTTAAGAGTTGCAAGAATAAATAGACAGAAAAACTGTAATAGTGGGACATCTCAACCTTACACTCTCAGAATTAGACAAATCAAACCACAAAACAAATAAGAAAGAAATTAAAGAGGTCAATAGAATATTAGAGAAAATAGGTATGATAGATCTTTGGAGAAAACTGAATTGAGATAGAAAGGAATATACTTCCTTCTCAGCAGTTCATAGAACTATTCAAAAATTGACCATATATTAGGACATAAAGACCTCAAAATTAAATGCAAGAAGGCAGAAATAGTAAATGCTTTCTTTTCAGATTACGATGCAATAAAAACTACATTGAACAAAAAGTGAGGGGTAAATAGACCAAAAAGTAATTGGAAACTAAACAATTTCATCTTAAAGAATGATTGGGTGAAACAGCAAATTATGAACACAATTAATAATTTCACTGAAATAATGACAATGATGAAACATCATACCAAAATTTGTGGGCCGCAGCCAAAGCAGTAATAAGAAGAAATTTTAGAGGCTTACTTGAATAAAATAGAGAAAGAAAAGATCAATGAATTGGGCTTGCAACTCAAAAAAGCTAGAAAAATACCAAATTAAAAACCCTGAATAAAATGCTAAATTTGAAATTCTAAAATGAAAAGGAGAAATTAATAATATTGAAAGTAAAAAAAAATTGAACTAATAAATAAAACTAAGAGTTGGTTCTATGAAAAAAAAACAATAAAATAGATAAGCCTTTGGTAAATCTGATTAGAAAAAGGAGGGAGGAAAATCAAATTAGTAGTCTTAAAAATGAAAAGGGAGAACTTTCCACCAATGAAGAGGAAATTAGAGAAATAATAAGGAGTTACTTTGCCCAAATTTATACCGATAATTTGGATAAACTAAGTGAAATGGATGGCTACCTCCAAAAATATAGGCTTCTAGATTAACACAGGAGGAAGTAAATTGCTTGAATAGTCCCATTTCAGAAAAAGAAATAGAACAAGCTATTAATCAGCTCCCTAAGAAAAAATCCCTAGGACCAGATGGATTTACATGTGAATTCTACCACATTTAAAAAACAATTGGCCCCAATGCTATATAAATTATTTGACAAAATAGGGAATGAAGCAGTCCTACCAAATTCCTTTTATGACACAAACATGGTACTGATATCTAAACCAGGTAGGTTGAAAACAGAGAAAGAAAATTATAGACCAATCTCCCTAATGAACATTGATACTAAAATCTTGAATGAGATATTAGCAAAAAGACTACAGAAAATCATTCCCAGGATAATACGATCAAGTAGGATTTATACCAGGAATGCAGGGATGGTTCAATATTAGGAAAACTATCAATATAATTGGCCATATTAATAGCCAAATTAACAAAAAAAATGATTATTTCAAGAGATGCAGAAAAAGCATTTGATAAAATCCATCATCCATTCCTATTAAAAAACACTTGAGAGTATAGGAATAATAGGAATTTTCCTTAAAATAATCAGTAGCATCTATTTAAAATCAGTAGTAAGCATCATATGTAATGGGGACAAAATGCAATCATTCCCAATAAGATCAGGAGTGAAACAAGGTTGCCCACTATCACCGTTACTATTTAATATTGTATTAGAAATGCTAGCTTTGGCAATAAGAGTTGAGAAAGAGATTAAAGGAATTAGAGTAGGCAATGAGGAAACCAAATTATCATTCTTTGCTGATGATATGATGGTATACTTAGAGAACCCCAAAGATGCTACTAAAAAATTATTAGAAATAATCCACAAGTTAAGCAAAGTTGCAGGATACAAAATAAACCCACATAAATCATCAGCATTCTTACATATCACTAACAAAAATCCAACAGTGAGAGTTACAAAGAGAAGTTCCATTTAAAGTAATTACTGATAGTATGAAATACTTAGCAATCTATCTGCCAAGAGAAAATCAGAAACCTTATGAGTAAAACTTAAAAAAAAAAAAAAAAACACTTTTCACACAAATTAAGTCTGATCTAACCAATTGGAAAAACATTAAATGCTCTTGGATAGAGCGAGCAAATATAATAAAGATGACAATACTACCTATACTAATCTATTTGTTTAGTGCTATACCAGACTCCCAAAAAACTATTTTAATAACCTAGAAAAAATAACAACAAAGTTAATATGGAAAAACAAAAGATCAAGAATTTCAAGGGAATTAATGGAAAAAAAATCAAATGAAGATGGCTTAGCGGTACCTGATCTAAAATTATATTATAGAGCAGCAGTTACCAAAACTATTTGGTATTGGCTAAGGAATAGACTAGTTGATCTGTGGAATAGGTTAGGTTCAAAGGACAAAATAGTCAATAACAATAGCAACCTAGTGTTTGACAAACCCAAAGACCCCAGCTTTTGGGATAAGAACTTACTGTTTGACAAAAATTGCTGGGAAAATTGGAAATAGTATGGCAGAAACTAGGCATCGACCCACACTTAATACCATACACCAAGATAAGGTCAAAATGGGTTCATGACCTAGGCATAAACAATGAGATTATAAATAAATTAGAGGAACACAGGATAGTTTACCTCTCAGACCTGTGGAAGAGGAATGAATTTATGACCAAAGAAGAACTAGAGGTCATTATTGATCAAATCACTAGAAATATAGAATCAAAATAGAAAATTTTGATTATACCAACCTGAAAAGTTTTTGTACCAACAAAACGTATGCAGACAAGATTAGAAGGGAAGCAATAAACTGGGAAAAATATTTTTACAGTCAAAGGTTCTGATAAAGGACTCATTGAAAAAATATAGAGAGGATTGATTCTAATTTATAATAAATCAAGCCATTCTCCAACTGATAAATGGTCAAAGGATATAAATAGAAAATTCTCAGATGAAGAAATTGAAACTATTTCTAGCCATAGGAAAAGATCCTCCATGTCATTATTAATCAGAGAAATGCAAATTAAGACAACTCTGAGATACCACTATACACCTGTCAGACTGGCTAGAATGACAGGGAAAAATAATGCGGAATGTTGGAGGAGATGTGGGAAAACAGGGACACTAATACATTGTTGGTGGAATTGTGAATACGTCCAACCATTCTGGAGAGCAATTTGGACCCATGCTCAAAAAGTTCAAACTATGCATACCCTTTGATCCAGCAGTGTTTCTACTGGGCTTATATAACAAAGAAACTTTAAAGAAAAGAAAGGGATCTGTATGTGCAGAAATGTTTGTGGCAGCCCTCTTTGTAGTGGCCAGAAACTGAAAACTAAGTAGATGCCTATCATTTGGAGAATGGCTGAATAAATTGTGGTATGTGAATATTATGGAATATTATTGTTCAGTTAGAAATGACCAACAGGATGATTTCAGAAAGACCTGGAGAGACTTACATGAACTGATGCTGTGAGAGAAACAAGCAGGGCAAGATCATTATATACGTCAACAACAATACTATATGATGATCAATTCTGATGGACCTGGCCATTCTCAATAATGAGATGAACCAAATCAGTTCCAATAGAGCAGTAATAAGCTGAACCAGCTACACCCAGGAAAAGAACTCTGGGAGATGACCAAGAACTATTACATTGAATTGCCAATCCCTATATTTTTGCCTGCCTGCATTTTGGATTTCCTTCACAAGCTAATTGTACAATATTTCAGAGTTTGATTCTTTTGTACAGCAAAATAACGGTTTGGTCATGTATACTTATTGTGTATCTAATTTATACTTTAATATATTTAACATCTACTGGTTATCCTGCCATCTAGGGGAGGGGGTGGGGGGAAGGAGGGGAAAAATTGGAACAAAAGATTTAGTAATTGTCAATGCTGTAAAATTATCCATACATATAACTTGCAATTAAAAAGCTATGAAAAAAAAAGAATTTAATTATTGCCAAATCCACATTTCACTGTCAGGGGTAGTATAGACATAGGTTGTGTTTGAGATGGTTAAAATACTTTATCCAAATAGCATAAAAAATTTAATAGTTATAAAGATCATATACACACATATACTCACATACTATATATATTTGTGTCTGTATATATACATAGATCAAGAGATATGGGAAAGGAAGAAGAAAGAATACACATACACATTTACATATATTCACAAAGAACACACATATATTCACAGAGAATGTTGCTGCTATTACAGACAAGAATTTTATAATAGATCTATATTATTGAAAGTGCAGCATAGATTTATCAGCTCTCTGACAAATATTATCCAGTAAAACATTTATGAAATTTCCAAGAAATACATTTTTGACTTTGTTATTTGGTTAGTTTAAAAGAGAATGATAACTCCATCACAAGAAATACATTGTGTGATTTTGCAGTGAGATTCTTGTCTGAGTAGAGTGTCATTACACCTTCTGACACATTCATAAAAAAGAAAAATAATAATGAGATTCCTTGAATCTCAGTGAAATCATCTTCATCTCATGTACTTGTTCCTGTTCTTTCTCTAACTTCTTAAAATAAAAGTTCTCTCAAATCTCTCTCTCTGTCTTTCTCTCTGTGTCTCTGTATCTCCCTCTCATCTCTCTCTGTCTCTGTCTCTCTCTTTAATTATCTTTTTTATTGCAATTAGTTTATTTTTAATATACATAACTTTATGAATCATGTTGGTAGAGAAAAATCAGAGCAGAAGGGAAAAACCATGGGAGAGATTAAAAACAAAACAAAACAGAAAAAAGAAGTAAACATGGTATGTGTTGATTTATATTTAGTCTCCTTAGATCTTTTTCTAGATACAGATGGCATTATCTGTCCGAAGACTATTGCTTTTGCTTACAATCACTGAACTGATAAGAAGAACCAAGCCTTTTGTAGTCGATCATCGCACATTCTGGATGTTGTGTACAACATATTCCTGATTCTGCTTGTTTCACTGAGCATCAGTTCATGTAAATCCTTCTGGGCCTTTCTATAATCAGCTGTTCATCAATTTTTATAGGACAATAATATTCCATCACCATCACCAATTGATGAAACACAAAGTGTTCAGCTATTCCCCAATTAAAGGGGCATTTACTCTTTTTTCAATTCTTTGCTACCACAAAAAAGAGCTTCTATAATATTATTGCACATATGAGTTCTTTTCTCTCCTTTATGATTGCTTTGGTATTCAGACCCAGTAATAGCACAGTACATATTGGGTATAGTTCCATATTGGTCTCAGGAATGGTTGGATCATTTCCCAACAATGTTGAGAATATTTCACCAGCAATGCATTGGTGTACCAGTTTTCCCATATCATCTTCAATATTTATTATTATCTTTCTCTGTCATCTTAGCTAATCTGAGCGGTATAAGATAGTACCTCAGAGTTGCTTTAATTTGTATTGCTCTTATCAACAATGATTCAGAACATTTTTTCACATAATTATAAATACGTTTAATTTTGGCATCTAAAGATTAGCTGTTTTTTGGTCCTTTTACCATTTATCAATTGGGGAATGACTTATATTCATATAAATTTGACACCATTTTTATGTTTTAGAAATGAGACTTTTATCAGAAATACTGGCTATAAATATTGTTTTTCCCCGTTGTACTTTCCTTTTAATGTTGTTTCTGTTGGTTTTGTTTGTGCCTAAATTGTTTGATTTAATATAATCAAAGTTTTCCATTTTGTCTTTCATAATGTACTCTAGTTCTTCTTTGTTCATAAATTCCTCCCTTCCCCAAAGATCTGATAGGTGAATTATCCCTTATTTTCCTAATTTGTTTATGATTTCATCCTTTATATCCAAATCACGTGGTCATTTTGACTTTATTTTCATATGGGGAGGGAGATGTAGGTCCATGCCAATTTTCTGACATATCATTTTCTAGTTTTCCCAGCAATTTTTGTCCAAAACTGAGTTCTTATTCCAGAAACTGCAGTTTGGGAATTGCTCAAATATGAGATTTTTATAGGCCTTGATTGGTGTGTTGCATGTATCTAATCTATTCCACTGATCCACCACTCTATTTCTTACCAATACTATATGATTTTGATTACTGCTGCTTTATGTTTAGATTTGATACTGTTAAGCCACCATCTTTTATATTTTTTCATTAATTCTCTTGCTATTCTTGATATATGGTTCTTTCAGATGAATTTTGCTATTATTTTTCCAGTTCTATAAAATGTTTTGGCAGTTTGGTATGGCTTTGAACAAATAGACCAATTTTGGCAGAATTGTCATTTTTAATGTGTTACCTAGCCTAGCTAGGAACAATTGATATTTCCCCAATTATTTAGATATGATTGCATTTGTTTGAGAATTGTTTTATAATTGTATTCATATAATTTTTGGTTTTGTTTTGGCAGGTGGACCCCCGCCATAATCTTATTTTGCCTATGATATTTTAAAATTGAATTTCTCTTTCTGTCTCATACTGTTGGGCTTTTTCAGTATTATATAGAAGTACTGATAATTTTTGTGAGTTTATTTTATATTCTACAACTTTGTTAAAGCTTTGAATTGTTTCCAGTAGCTTTTTATGTGATTTTCTAGGATTCTCTAAGTAAATCATCATATCATCTGCAAAGATTGATAGTTTTAATTTCTCATTGCTTATTCTAATTTTTAAAAATTTATTTCTCTTTTCTTATTAATAAAGCTAATATTTCTAGTACAGTGTTGAGTAATAGTAATAGTGATAATGGGGATCCTTGTTTCATCCATGATCTTATTGGAAATGTGTCCAACTTCTCTGCATTACAAATAATTATAGCTGTAGGTTTTAAATAGATACTACTTATTATTTTAAGGAAAGATCCCTTTATCCCTGTGCTCTCTAGTGTTTTTAATAGTAATGGGTGCTATATTTTGTCAAAAGTTTTTCATTCTTTCCTATTCTCTCTGTCTCTGTCTCTGCCTCTGTCTCTCTCTCTCTGTCTCTTTTTCTCTGTCTCTATCTCTCTCTCCCCATCTTCTTCTCTTACTCTCCATATTTACGTCTCTCTCTCTTTCAGTGTCTTTACTGTTTATCTCATATGTATACTTTCTCTGAAGTTGCATAATTGATAAACTGTCAGGTCTAGAGTCAGGAAGACTCATCGTTCTGAGCTTTAATATGGCCTTAGGCACTTATCTGGACAGGTCATTTAACTTTGTTTCCTTCAGTTTCTTCATCTGTAAAGTGAGGTGGAGATGGAAATAGCAAACTACTCCAATATCTTTTTGCAAATAGAGTCACAAAGAGAAAACACAACTTTAAAAATGCCACAACACCAAATATTTTTTCTTCCATTTTGCCATTAAACCAATGACTCATTGATTTAGAGTCATTAATTCCTTGGCTAAATGCTCTAAGTATTCATCATGGATTTGGTAGGGAAGGAACCAAGCTCAGTTATAAAACTCAAAATCTTCCTATCTTTTATTAAAGAAATCAAAAGATATATTAAACCTGGAATTGATATTCTCTAAATTAATAATATTTAAGAGAGCAGATATAATTATAGTCTTTCTGTGAATAATTCAGAATGATCAAACTTCTGGATTGCTAACTTCCTGCTTATCATCCTGGATGGGAATTCTATCCCTTGGAGACAGAGAAAAGGTTATAGATGTTTACTGCCATCCCCTTTGAGCAACAGAGGCTGCAGGCCACCCCAGCCTTGTAAGCAAACCTCAGGAGCCCCACAGCCAGAAGGAGACCCTTGCTTGCTGCCCCCTGTTCCCCAAGCTAGCATCTGTGCACAGGACAAAGGGGCCGCTCGGCCCCAGAGAGGACAACCTTGGGGGGGGGGGGCATGCTTGTTTTTCCCTGAGTCTCCGATACTTAGCCAAAGGCTTAGCTCACTCCCACAGACTTGCTTCTGTCCTCTGCTTCATCACTCTTCAATCCCAGATGCCCCCGAGCACAGAGAGTGGTTCAGTAAATGCACCATCACGGAAGGAACGGGGAAGAAAATGGAACAAAGTCCTGGGATTTCACAGGGCCTCTGGCCATAGCCAAGTCAGGAGCACGTGTGCCTTCTCTGCACTTGTGCTCTCACATCCGTGACCGAGTCTCTGCTCGGCTCTAGGGGTTGTCACTGGAAGTCATCGGTCATTTTCTTCTGGCTGATCCAACGCTTTTCTTTCTTTTTTTCTGTTTTCTTTTAACAGCTTTTTATTTTTCCAAATATACGCAAAGATAGGTTTTAACATTCATCTTTGCAAAACCTCGTGCTCCCAATTTTGCTCCCTCTTCCCATCCCCTCCAGTAGACAGCAAGCTCATCTAGGTTAAATATGTGCACTTCTTCTAAACATATTTCTACATTTGTCATGCTGCACAAGAAAAATCAGATTAAAAGGTGAAAGAAAAAAAACGAGAAATAAAAACAAACAAAACTGTAACAAAAGGTGAAAATACTATGTTTTGATCCACATTCAGTGTCCCTAATTCTCTGTATGCCTTTGGCTTTCCATCACAAGTCTATTGGAATCGCTGAGTGTTGCAGAGAGCCAGGTCCGTGGC